>NW_028190567.1:0-79961 GCF_048542155.1 Nylanderia fulva
CCTGATTTTCCCGACTGAGAAGGGGAACCAAAATCACGCATCAGCCGGATGACACGTGTCTAAATGGACGCAAACATCGGTGAACGCGAACCGAGGAGCGAAAACATTGACATAAGCTCCTTGGTGTTTTCAAATTTGAAGGTTTAACGAGCTGATCGATAGCCTTCTAATTATTATTTGTAGTCGTGTCTAAACATACCGCCCGCCTCGAAACCATCGTTTCGAAATGACTTGAACAACAAAAAAAAGAGGGGCGACTGGTGAAGCGATCGGTATGTCGTTTGACAGAATGAGTTTAAAGCGATATCTGGAGTCTGACCTTAATTACGTAAGGTTGTCCAGGCTTTCGACGTCTATCGGAAGTAAGCATAATTTGACAATAGGCCGAGTATATTCGGAAGTCGCGGTTTTCACCGTCGCGACGCGAATCAAACCGTCTGGACCCGGGTGACATCGGATGACGCGAGCTAAGTCCCACTTACAAGGCGGAAGGAGAGAATTGCGTAACAGGACCAGTGACCCGACGCGAACTCCGTTTTTCGAAACTTGCTTCCATTTGACGCGTTGTTGCAAGGTATTGATGTAGTCCTGCTGCCAGATTTTCCAGAAACGTTCTGTGAGCTGGCGAACAAGTTGCCAGCGCGTCAAACGGTTCTCATTTAGATGCAGTACAGAGGGTTCAGGCGCGATCGTAATCGCGGATCCGATCAAGAAATGACCGGGCGTCAGAGAATCGCAATCGTCGACGGAATCAGTGAGAGGCGCGATAGGGCGCGAGTTTAGGCAGGCCTCAATGTTGCAGAGAATCGTTGTGAACTCTTCGAACGTAAGAGTGTGTGAACCGACGATTCTGCGAAGATGATACTTGACACTGCGAACCCCGGCCTCCCATAGTCCGCCGAAGTGAGGCGCGGATGGAGGCATAAAGTGCCATGACACCCCGTCGGAAGCGGCACTATTTTGAAAAGTTGGATCGCGCAGCGCGGCTCGAAATGATGCGGCCAATTCGCGATCGGCGCCGACAAAAGTAGTTCCATTATCAGAGTAGACTGATTCAGGCATGCCACGTCGGGAGCAGAATCTTGAAAAGGCGCCTAAGAAGGCTGGAGTGGAATAACTCTCGACTAATTCTAAATGAATGGCTCGCGTGGCCATACAGACGAAGATGGAGATGTAGGCTTTGCGGGAAGCGACACCGCGTCCCGACATTGATCTGATTAAAACGGGACCAGCATAATCGAGACCACAATTAATAAACGCGCGCGCAGGAGGAGAAACGCGCACCGAAGGCAAGTTTCCCATCAATTGATTGGGAGTAGCTGCCTTTTCACGCGTGCATACTACGCAGCGGAAAACGACAGCTTTGACGATATTTCGAGCACGCAATATCCAGTACTCTCGACGAAGAGTAGCTAGAGTTAATTGAGGCCCCGCGTGAAGAGATCTTAAATGCACGTGCTGCACGAGGAGGTTCACAAGAGGATGTGCAGCTAAGATTATAGGATGTTTTTCGGAGAACCGCATGGGGGCACGCGACAGCCGCCCGCCAACGCGGATTAGTTTGTCTTCGCCGAGAAATGGCGTGAAAGACAACAATGCACTCTTTGCTGGAATCGAACGTTGCTGCAACAACGATTCCTTTTCCCGCGCGAATAATTCTGATTGAATTTGCAACAACCAAAAGTCTCGTGCTTTTCTACATTCGAGCGCGGAAATTGACCGGGAGCCTTCGTCGCATGTGTCGCGCGGCACCGAGTGTCTTTTAAGCTTTGAGATGAATCTCATGATGTAGGCGGTGACACGAATTAAACGCGGCCACGAAGAGTACCGTGCGGCAAGGTCCCATGGTTTTCGTCGCGACACGAGATGAGACGCCGCGTTTTCTTTTCGCTCCATCGTGGGCATCGAAAGAGACGAATCGAATGGCGCCGGCCATTCGGATTCAGAAAAATGTAACCAAGCAGGTCCCCGCCACCAGAGCGTGTGAGAGGTAAAATTCTCACCGGGTATACCGCGTGACGCGCAATCCGCGGGGTTGTGATCAGTGGGGACGTGTCTCCATTGCGCGTTTGGGAGTCTAGATTGTATTTCAGAGACGCGATTCGCGACGAACGTCTTCCACTTTGATGGATGTTGCGCCACCCACGCGAGAACTACCGTGGAATCGGTCCAACAGTGGCAAGAATCTGCAGGGAGATGCAGGGATGATTTGACAAAATCGATTAGTTTCGCGAATAACACGGCAGCGGCGAGTTCCAGCTGTGGAATACTTAATGTTTTTATCGGCGCGACTTTTGATTTTCCGATTAACAATCGTACTGTTATTTCACCGGATAACGAAACTATTCGAATATACACGGCGGCAGCGTAAGCGTGCGAAGATGCGTCTGCAAAACCGTGTAAGTCGCATCTGACGCAATCTGCACCGCGTTGAATCCAGCGGTCCAATTGAAGACCGTGCAGAGCGGCGAGAGATGAGCGAATGGAGTCCCAGCGATCGAGAATGTCAGCGGAAAGCACGTCGTCCCATCCGATTTTGAGCAGCCAGAGTTTCTGAAGGAAAATCTTCGCGACAACGGTAACCGGAGTACTCCACCCCAACGGATCGAACAATCTCGCGATAGTTGACAGGATCGACCGTTTGGTAGTCTGCTCGGAATGCGGAAGTGTGACGTTAAATTGAAAGGCGTCAGAGGACGGATTCCACCGGATGCCGAGAATTTTAAGATGGTCATCTGTTTGAAGCGTTTTATCGCAAACTAGGCCGTGATCTGCGCTAGCGATATCGCTGAGGAGTTGAGAAGAGTTGCTCGCCCATTTTCTCAGCTCGAATCGGCCTCGACGAAGCAACGCGCATACCTGCTCGCGAACTTGACGAAGGAGAGGTATGTCGTCCGCCCCGAAGAGAATGTCATCGACATAAGTATTTTGCTGCAGAACAATAGCAGCGAGTGGGAAAGAACTACCCTCATCTTGAGCAAGCTGACGAATGACGCGTAGCGCTAAAAATGGCGCACAGGCTGTGCCGTATGTGACAGTAGTGAGCTGATAAGCTCGAGCGGGTTCTGAAGGAGCGCCGCTCCATAGAATTCGCTGGTAATCGATGTCACGCGGGTCCATAACTATTTGGCGATACATTTTTGTTATATCGGCAGCATAAACGTAGCGGAACTGTCGCCAGCGCAGAATGACAGCCGATAAGTCCGCTTGTAACTTTGGCCCGGTGAGCAAGTGATTATTCAACGACGTTGAATTGGTCGTCAGACTCGACGCGTTAAATACGACTCGCAATCTTGTCGTAACGCTGCTGTCGTGAATGACAGGATGATGAGGGAGATACACTTCCTGCGAGGCAACTTGATCGCTCTTCACTTCGTTCATATGTCCTAATGATTCGTAGTCGTGCATAAATTCGGCGTAGGCCGCACGAAGGTCGGAATGTAGAAGGAAGCGACGATGCAATCCTCGCAGGAAGCGTTCAGCCGTGTGGCGCGAATCGCCGATGTCGATCGGCGGACCGTTCTTAAACGGAAGGCGCACTGTGTATCGACCGTCAGCACCGCGCGAATGCGTGGCTGTGAAATGCTCCTCACATTGCTGCTCTTCAGGGCTGAGGAGAGCCTGTCGAGGAGTTTCTTCGATTTCCCAGAATCGTCTGAGCTCCTGATCTAGAGCCTCCGAATTCGCGCAATGCTGAACGGTGATCGCTCGCGATTGCGTCGACAGCTCGGACATGGGCCCCGACAAAACCCAGCCGAAAATGGTTTGCTGCGCAATTGGCTGCCCAGGGGCGCCTTTACGAACGCCGCTAAGCAGCAATTCGCCATATAAGTCTGCTCCGATCAGGATTTCGATCGGGTCAGCGCTTGTTGGATTCGGATCGGCCAGATTGAGATCGCTTAGATAGCTCCAATCATAGTTGGAATTCGCCTTGTAAGGCGAATATTTTGTGAGAGATCTGAGAATCGACGCGGTTGTCGTGAACACGGGAGCAGCTTGATTGATCGGAGCGATCCGAATCTTAGCGGCGAATTGACAAGTTCCGGCGTTCATTCCGCCGACGGCGGAAATCGAGAGCGGTTGGCGAATGCGACGCATTCTGAGAGTTTGTGCGAGACGCTCCGTGATGAAGGTGATCTCCGAGCCTTGATCGAGAAGCGCTCGCACGGTGAGAGTCCGACCCGACGGTGCACCGACGGTGACGCGGGCCGTCGCGAGTAACATTTGCGGGAGCGCGACGCCTGTTAGCTGGGAGCATAATGCCGTGGCCGAAGTAATCGCGATGGAGTCTGATGACACACTCGACGAGGTTTCGTTTTTTTGAGAGACAGCGGATGCAGTTGAGGAAGAAGCCGAGTCAACGTGCAGCATCGAGTGATGCTTGCTTTGGCAAATTCTGCATGAGTATTGACTTGGACACGTTTGTACAGCGTGCTTTGCGCTCAAACAATTGACGCATCGCTTCGCTTTTAAAATGACTTCAAGGCGTTGACTCGGAGTCCTCCTCAAAAATTGCGGACATTTGTTGATGAAATGCGCGGCCCGACATAATGGGCACGATAAACCAGCGGCAGTGGCGTTAGCACTGGTAACCTTTGGCGCGCGCAAGAATTTGGAAGCATTAGCCGGAGAGATTTCCTCCAATGCACGAATGCGCGTGTCGAGAAATCGGTCGAGAGCTTCATACGAAGGAATGTTCGGGTCGTCACCGGTTTTTAACTTCCACGCTTTCCGAGTGGCGTGATCAAGTTTTTGCGTGACGCTAAAAACTAACATATCGCTCAACATTTGATCGGGTGATCGATTTAAATTTTTTAAAGAAGCGATAGCGCGATTCGCTTTGTCGCGAAGTGCGTTAAGTTCGACAGCGGATTCGCGAGCGACCGTCGGCAGAGAATATAGCGCTGATACGTGCACGTCGACGAGCCGTCGTTTATTGTCGAATCGTGAAACTAATGTTTTCCACGCGATCTCAAAATTATCCGCGGTGATTTGAATAGATTTTATAGTGTCGAACGCACGACCGGTGAGACTTGAAGCTAGGAAATGCATCCGCGAAAATGCAGTTAATTCGGTATTTTGAATTATGAGAGAAGTAAAGCGATCGCGGAAGCTCTCCCAGTCCTCGACATTTCCCGAAAACGGCGGTAGTTGAATCGGCGGCAAATGAGTTAAAGAAAAAGACGATGGTTCAGCGGTACTTATCGTGGACTGCGACAGGCTCGTTCTGGTGGGCGTTGGATCCAGCTCTTCGAGGCAGTCAGCCATGTAGTCGAGGGTTGTCTCGTAGTATTCCTCGCAATTTTCGAAAATCGTGTTCGAAAAGTAGTCCATGGTCCGCTGCTGCTCGGCGGTGAACGCTCGTGCCAAGATAGCGTGCTTCTCGATGCACCGTGTCCAGGTCTCCTTCAAGGTTGACATTCGTTGACGAATCTTAGCCGCCGTATAATTGGCTCTGCCAACTTTTTTAAAGTTGGAGAGCGCTCGCTCGACAGATTGAAGCATTGTTAGCTGCTGCGAGAGATGATCGCTCATCGTGTTGGCTGTCTCCACCTTGGGTGCGGGCGACACGATGACTCCGTCACTGAGGTCCAGCAGAGAGAGATAGAGAGAGAGACGACCGCACTGCTTTCACCGTGGGTTACCTCGATCCGGCTCGAAGGACCAAAATGTATGTTCACACTTCGAAGGTTTCTTCTTCCTTTTTTTTTTTTTTTTTTTTTTATCGATTTAATGTGAACTTTAATGAATAGCCGGGACCGCTCCGAAAGAACGCGAGGTAGGAACCAAGGGAGCAGTGGCGTGGAGATACTGAAGGCGGAGTAACTTTGAATCGTTTAACTTTTGAAAAATATTCTATTACTTGAGAGCATGTTCTCGCTCAACAGCTCCTTACAGAATAATGCGAGAATCGCCACGTACGGCGAAACTTCCTGATTTTCCCGACTGAGAAGGGGAACCAAAATCACGCATCAGCCGGATGACACGTGTCTAAATGGACGCAAACATCGGTGAACGCGAACCGAGGAGCGAAAACATTGACATAAGCTCCTTGGTGTTTTCAAATTTGAAGGTTTAACGAGCTGATCGATAGCCTTCTAATTATTATTTGTAGTCGTGTCTAAACACATTGCAAGAAAATATTCGTCGAATAATTATGAAAATTTACGTTTTGTTATAATTGCATATACAATTTGTTCGAAATAAAGTGAAATTATTTCTAAAAATGTTATCTCAAAGTATACATCAAGAAATGTTAAATCTTTCAGCTGGGTGCGTACATTACGTTCTATTTCCTTACTGTTACCTCTGATCGTGAATTTCACGATACTGCTATTGAGGCTGACAGGAAGATTTAACTCTATTTTGTTAATTAAATATCGAGCACATTCGTTGACATTAATTGAAATAAAATTTAGGCGATTTAAATTAGCGTTCACATAATCAACTATATTTTCTACACATTGAAAAGTCGTTCTCTGCATGACTATCGCGATGTTGTAAGTTTTACGTTTCTTCGCCTTCGGTTCGTTTGCGTTCGCATTCTCCGCAGTTTTGGAAGAAAGATCTTGCTCATTTTTACGATACGTTATTAGTATGGCTTTAGCACCATATGCGGTAGTAAAATTTATAATTATCTTGTTAAAGATAATCGAGCTCAAATTAATTTTATCATCGTTTAAGTAGCTCAACATCGTTTCCATGTTTTCTTGAAATTTTTGCCACAATTCCATGTCAAAGCAAATCCCTGCAGCTCCGTGAGATGTTAATTTAATAGCAGGCAGAAAATCCAGTTCGACGTTGTCTTCCGTCATAAGACCCACTTGAATTTTCTTCGTGTAGGATAAATTCAATCCGTATGTTGACAACAACATGCGCGGTTGTTGCTCAATTTTCTTAAGATTGTTTATGGTAGTTGTTACCACGTAGAAAATCAAAGATTTAATAATCAAAGACGCGGTAAAATCGAAAAATTGAGAACTTTTTACTAACAAACTTTTTTTACTAATTATCTTTTTACTAACAAACTTGAAAGTTCGGACGATGAAAGACGAGTAAGCGAAGATTTTCAAGAAAATTTATAAGAAGGAAGATAAAATAGAAAAGTGGTAGGGGGAAAAAGCATGCGCAGAATAATAAAAATTATGTGGAAGGGGAATTTTTTAAACAATATAAATGATATAATTTTTAATGTGAAAGAGAAATTTTTTAAACAATAAAGTGATAGGGAGAAAATGCATGCGTAGTATAATAAAAATTATGTGGGAGGGGAATTTTTTAAACAATATAAACAATATAATTTTTAATGTGGAAGGGGAATTTTTTAAACAATATAAATGATATAATTTTTAAATCTGACTACAGAGAAAATATAAAATTCCTATCGCTATCGAGAAACGATACCTGTAAATTCCTCATCTTGATTTCCATAAACTTTTTGTAGATAAGTAAATATATATATATATATATATATATATATATATCTATCTATATATATAAGCACCGTCTGTCTGTATGTATGTACGCGAACTACTTCCGCATTTGTGGACCGATTTTCGTGAAACTGGTACCAAAATGTTGCAAATTTTTTGGGGGTGGCTGCTGTGGGGTTTTTTTTTAATTTTTTTATTTTTTTTTTTCTACAGAGGAGGGTATGTTTAATCTTTTTTTGCAATATTTCTGAACACATGGTATCAAAATGTTGCAAATTTTTTTGGAGATAACGACGATGCGGTTTTTTTAAGTGTTACACCCCCACCCACGCACCCACCCACGCATCCACCCACGCGCATGCGCATTTATGGACCAATTTTCACGAAATTAGTACCAAAATGTTGCAAATTTTTTTGAGAAAACTACTGGTTTATTTTTTTAAGTTTACCCCTCCACCCACGCACCCACCCACGCAATCGTATATTTATGAACCGATTTTTTTAAATTGGTACCTCTTCCGGCTCTTGCCCATCGACCTTTCTGTTTTACTGCAAAAAATGATTATATTACATAATATTTATTTATAATATTATATCTATATATATAAGCACCGTCCGTCTGTCTGTCTGTCTGTCTGTACCCGAACTACTTCCGCATTTGTGGACCGATTGTCTCGAGATTGGTACCAAAATGTTGCAAATTTTTCGGGGGTGGCTGCTGTGGGGTTTTTTTTTTAATTTTTTTATTTTTATTTTTTTTCCTCAGAGGAGGGTGTTTTTGCAAAAAAAATTTTTTTTGCAATATTTCTGAACACATGGTATCAAAATGTTGCAAAATTTTTGGAGATAGCGACGATGCGGTTTTTTCAAGTGTAACACTTCTACCCACGCATCCACCCACGCATTTACCCACATGCATGCGCATTTATGGACCAATTTTCACGAAATTAGTACCAAAATGTTGCAAATTTTTCTGAGGAAACTGCTGTGTGGGTTTTTTAAGTTTACGCCTCCACCCACGCACCCACCCGCGCAATCGCATACTTATGAACCGATTTTTTTTTAATCGGTACCAAATTGTTGCAAATTTTTTGAAGATGGAGACGATGCGGTTTTTTCAAGTGTTACACCTCCACCCACGCACCCACCCACGCGCATGCGCATTTATGGACCAATTTTCACGAAATTGGTACAAAAATGTTGCAAATTTTTCTGAGAGAGCTGCTGTGTGGGTTTTTTAAGTTTACGCCCCCACCCACGCATCCACCCACGCAATCACATATTTATGAACGGATTTTTGTAAAAATTGGTACCAAAATGTTGCAAATTTTTTGGAGATGGCGACGATGTGGTTTTTTCAAGTGTTACACCTCCACCCACGCATTCACCCACACGCATGCGCATTTATGGACCAATTTTCACGAAATTGGTACAAAAATGTTGCAAATTTTTCTGAGAAAGCTGCTGTGTGGTTCTTTTAAGTTTTATCCCACCCATGCATCCACCCACGCATTCAAACATTTATTCACAGACTTTTTCGAAATTTGTACTCAAATTTTGTCCGGGATGGCTACTATATGATTTTAACAAATTTTTATCACTTTATTTATCCACCCACGCACCCACCCAAAAAAAATTTAAACATTTATTTTGATATAAATTTCGTGAAAGTCGGACAACAAATGTAGAAGTAGTTCGTGGTAATACAAAAAAAGAATTAAATTTTGTGTTAAAACGGATTTAATATAGGCTATATGAGGACCGCGCGAAGCACGGTCCGAATAGAAAGGCTTTGAGGACCGCGCGAAGCGCGGTCCGAAAAGCTAGTATATATATATATATATATATATATAGCCGTGTGTATTCTTATCCATGTTTTATATATATATATATATATATATATATATATATATAAAACATGGATAAGAATACACGGCTATGAGAAAAAAGATAAAAAAAATAAATAAAATAAAATAAAATCGAGAAAAGATACCTGAAAATTTCACATCTTGATTTCTATAAACTTTTTGTAACTAAGTAAATAACGCCCTAGATTAAATATTTTCTGTATCTAAGTAAACATTACCATATATATATAAAACATGGATAAGAATACACGGCTATGAAAAAAAAGATAAAAAAATAAATAAAATAAAATAAAATCGAGAAAAGATACCTAAAAATTCCTCATCTTAATTTTCATAAACTTTTTGTGGCTAACAAGGGACATGTCACAACTGTCCGGAACCGATTTGATTCTCCTTGAAATATGTTGTTAAATACACAAATCTAAAAGACACGTATTTTTTTATACGTGCGCAATTTGAGTTTTAAGGGGTGAAACACCCCTTTAAAGAATAACGGTATTTTTCTTTAGGATCAAATATCTGCTAAACTATAAGAGATATAAAGAAAAAACGTACAACAAATTTTAATGGCTTGAAGAGTACTTTAAAGTTATATGAACAAAAATTTTTTTTTTTTTTTTTTTTTTAAAAAACCCTCACCACCTAATTTTTTTTTTCAAAATTAAAAATTTTGTTTTACCTAATTTAAAGCTTATTTTTTTCCAAATTCAACCATGTGTAATAAAGTTATGTTACGAAATATCATTTTCGAAAATTAATTATAAACGCTCCCGTATATACGCTCATCCGTGCTATGTGCGTAAGTAATTACCGTCGAACAATAAAATATATAAAAAATGTTTTTGTATAATTCTTATTTATGTTTTCTATGTATTTATAACTGTGTATTGTGTATATTTAGATTTTTTTAAAAATGTATTTGCATTTTATATTATTCACTCATTATACACATTACAATAATGATATTCGACAAAAAAATGTTTCAAACATAATGACTTCTTGCACCAAGAACATCTTACTACAGCTATATTATTGCAACCTTCGATATCACATTTTGTTAAAGTTTCGTCTAAACTAAAGTGTACTGGATTTTCGAATTCGTCTGGTCTTTCATTCGTATAACCACTTTTAAACCACGAATATTTAAATAAGTTTTGATATCGTGGGGATGACAATTGATTATGTATCAAAGATTGCAATTTTATTATATTATTTCGTTCATGTAAGTTTATATTACTTTCCAACAGTAAAACCGCATCTGAAAATCTTTTAGCAAAATTTTTCCAAATTCTGAATCCATAAACATCTAATGGTTGTATTTTCCCTGTAGTTCCTTTCGGTATTATCATAGTAGTAATATGTGTTCCAGGAGGTGTTAAATCCGAAATCATATTGGGGCAATGTCCAGTCCATGAATCGATAAGAAGAACGCTATTAGGACCAATGTTTGCGAAATAAGCTTCTTCTAACCACATTTTAAAATGATCTGTACAAAATATAAATGTTAATTTAATAGTTTTTTTATGACTCTTATTAAATTGTTAAATAAAATAAGGTTGTTAAAAAAAGTAATTATAAAAGGAAAATACCTGATGTCATTTTACCAGATTTCGATGCTTTTACAATAACATTTTCTGCTTTAAATAAATTTTCTTGTACTCTTGGTCCAAATTTACCATTAGCTTCTTTTAATACAATAAATAAAGGGGACAACAAATTGCCATTACAGGATATTATTGGTTGTATCGTATATGAATGGGTTGTTGATGATATGGATTGCACGACACGTTCTACTTTCTTTTCTCCCTGGTTAGACAATGATCTTCCAGAGTGAAGTTCCAATTGGAAACCACTTTGATCTGAATTGTAAATATTTTCAGATCCAAACTGTTCAATAAGAGGTTTTACTGTTTCCAGAAAATCATCAGCTGATTTTTGCAAATCAGCAGAATCTTCTAATGTTCTTCTAGTGACAAACTTCGTAACTTTTCTTGAAACAATTCGGTGAGACTTCTTAAATCTTGCTATCCAACTGTGAGATGCTTTAAATATAGGATTTAAATTTCCTATTTCTTCTTGAGCTTGTAAAGCCCATCTTTTTAAATCAATATCATGAACCATGAATCCTGATTCGACAGCTGCAGTAAATTTATCATGTGTAAATTTGGAGATGTAAGATAATTTTTCTGTACGACTTCCACCTGATTGTATTTGTTCTTCCCATCGCCTTAACTGACGTTCAGATGAAACTCTTCTAAATTTATTTTGTACTACTCTTAGAGGACGATTCCTTTTTCTGTCATTACTGTTTTCATCAGTGTCCCGAAATCGCCAATACTCAACAGCTCGTCTTTTATAAGAACTATCAAAATTTGTATCATCATTTGAACAATGAGGATGAGAATTTAAACTATCTTCATGCCATGCTTCTTCGTCATCTTCAATTATTTCAAAACTATGTAATTTATAAGGTTCTTCATAATCGAGATATATTTCTTCCGTTACTTCCACCCCATTATAATGAAAAACGCTATCCAGTAATATTTTTTTAATGTTTTCCTTTAATTCCACTTCTGCTTCAGTTACTGGCGTTTCTGTTAAATATATTGAATTTATTGACACCAATAAAAGTCTAACAACGTTAAGCGGATTGATAATCATATTCAAAGATGTTATATTTTGCTTTCTATTGCAATAAAAGAACAGTTTACACAGATATTATTACAACGAAAAGACTACACCGACTGTGAGAATTATGCTGCTACATGAACAATTTATATTAACTTATCAGAAATACGTCATCACATAATCTTATTTTATTATTTATTTTAACGTATTAAAGATTTTATTGTAAAAATTATAACTTATCTGGAACACGTACACATAATCTTATCTTATGATTCATTTAACGTAAGATATAAAATTTGTTTATGCCAAATATTGCGACATTGGTATTCGCAAGATTCAATTAAAAAATAATTTTATTATAAAATATAATTGTTTTTAATTTTTATAGAAGAAATTAAATATTAAAGAAATAATAAGAAAGCAGGGGGTATATTTAAAAAATTCTTATTAATTATATTTAAAAATTTTTTTTTAAATCTAAATATACACAATACGCAGTTATAAATACATAGAAAACATAAATAAGAATTATACAAAAACATTTTTTATATATTTTATTGTTCGACGGTAATTACTTACGCACATAGCACGGATGAGCGTATATACGGGAGCGTTTATAATTAATTTTCGAAAATGATATTTCGTAACATAACTTTATTACACATGGTTGAATTTGGAAAAAAATAAGCTTTAAATTAGGTAAAACAAAATTTTTAATTTTGAAAAAAAAAAATTAGGTGGTGAGGGTTTTTTTAAAAAAAAAAAAAAAAAAAAAAATTTTTGTTCATATAACTTTAAAGTACTCTTCAAGCCATTAAAATTTGTTGTACGTTTTTTCTTTATATCTCTTATAGTTTAGCAGATATTTGATCCTAAAGAAAAATACCGTTATTCTTTAAAGGGGTGTTTCACCCCTTAAAACTCAAATTGCGCACGTATAAAAAAATACGTGTCTTTTTGATTTGTGTATTTAACAACATATTTCAAGGAGAATCAAATCGGTTCCGGACAGTTGTGACATGTCCCTTGTGAGTCCCTTTTAGGGCCCTCTTCTGAGGAACCTGGGGGACCTGGACGGGCTTGGCCGCCGCGGACTTTGCCGCCTTGGCCGCTGCCCTCTTCTCTTTGCGGCTGACCACTTTAGACCAGACCTCCGCCGTTTGTACCGGGGAGGTGCCCGTGGTGGCGGCCGCCGTGACAGCCTCAGGCTGTTTGCTCGCGACGGGGGGTTCACCGCCCCGCTTCCTCTTCTTGGCCGGTCGAGGGCCGGATTCGCGTGCCGGTGTGACCGGACGGGAATCAGGGTTGGTATCCCTCACCTCGATTTAGCGGTCTCCAGACGCCCCGCTTTCACCTTTATGGTCGCCACTTGCTTTGATCCTAATAAGCAAGAAGGTATCGTATGTCGATGATGTCCCTTTGTGCCGAGGATATCAGAGAACGATGCCGCCTCTTTGTCCTTTGTGATGGCTGCCGCGCCGTCTTTGAAGATGGCCGCCGCTGTTGCGCAGGTCGGAACTGCGTCAGACTGTTGCAACAAAGAATTGTCGCAGGGAATCGACTAATCCTTGATCTTTCCTTGTTCACAGGATACCGGTTGATGTTTTCAACGCTCTAAAGGATTCACTCCTGGAGGATGATCAGCGTGGGAAACGGAATACGTGGGTAAGTATCACTCACTGATTAGGTTTCACTTAAGAGGTTTATTTCTTAGCGTCCTCAGCCTCAGAACACAACCAAACACGGTTTACAAACGCTTTAGGTCCGCACGCGGGATTAATGCTTTTATTTACATTAGGCGCTACTAATGTCACAGAACAAACACTCGCAATTATTGATTGTCGCTTGTAATACGCGTCGTATTACCTATTAGGTTTTCGCATTTGAACTGTCTCCTCTATCACGAGACAAGGATTGTCCCGGACAAGTCGTGTTCAACGACTCTAAGAATTGTATCCGCGCGACTATGTCGAGCTCAACGACTCAAAGAATTGCATTCACGCGACTGTGTCAAGCGCTGGTCGCTCGCGCCTTATATATCGGTTCTATGCGCTCGCCCCTCTCTTGGCCCGCTGGCCAATCGGCGCGCGCCGCCCCACCGCGGAGCTTCGAACGAATCGCCGCGCTAGGCTCTAAGGTAGGTTGCGCGAGAGTTCCTGTTTTTGCATTTACTGAGTACAAAGCGGACTCATCCAGAGTTCCACTTTTACAATTAACTTCGTTAGGGCTTAAATAACACCAGCGCTTGGATGTTAGACGCTAGGGTGTTACTTTACAATATTATATAAATAAAAATAAATAAAAATAAATAACATAAAATAAAATAAAATAAAATAAATTAACATCACGTTTCATAATAATAAAATAAACATATCTATATCGGATTAGTATGAGGTCGCATCATACCGAATAAAACGTTATGGATAGGTTAACTCAAACATAAAATTACAAGTATCTTGATTGTTGCCAATCTTTTGGGTCTACCAAAAGATTAGTTTGACCTATCTCATTATCCACTACCTAACTTTATCTTAATTCTAGATCGAACGAATATATTTTATTATTTTTGGTGTGATGTCTAACGGGTGTCAAGTGGTTATTGTACCGTGATCGATAGAATTGATGTAGGTTAATTTTATGTGCTTTGTGCACTTAACGATGTTATTTAAGTATGCTTTAATGCCTTTTAAGCATCCATCAATTGTTCTTATAATGATGTCCTGAATGTTACTTTATTCATTCTAGCGTCACGTGAGATAGCTCTACTAGTTCAGTTGACTAGTTCGTATGAATTATAACCTCCTTTTACCCTTGATAACCGTTAGATCACTTTTTAGTTTTAGGGATTTTTTATTTATGTTTTTACTCTTATCATGCTATATAAAAAGCTAATAAATATTTAAATTATGTCCAGATACCTTTCAACTAAAATTTTGAAAACCGAACTGAAATCAATCACCGAATACCTTGGATCGAAGTTCTCGTCAGACTTGTAGTTGCTATCGTTCATTGACTTGATTTAACTAGTCCTTTAATGATTCATCACTAAACTAATGATAGGCTGTTAATTATCATGGATATCTATTTCTTTGACGATTGCTGTTACAACTCTGACGATCCCTTATCTCCAACTAGATAAAAACTAAAGAACGTATCTGGACGAGTCGACTTAATCTAACTTAACCTATATAGTCTTTTTATGTACATATTTACAGGTACCAGGCGTCTTTTTATCCTTGTTGCGATGGAGAGTTTGTGAAGGGTCCTTCCTCCTTCCTATGGTCCGTTAGGATATTTGCCATGGTTGTGGAGTGTCCATCACTACTCATTATGGGACCTGACTCCGGCTGTCGTGGAGTCTCTGTAGATGTCTCCTCGCGTTGGTAAGTCTGGTCTTGTCGAGATTGGGGATTGACCGTATCGATCTCTTGAGGATCGCGACCAGTGGTCGGTCGCATACCCCCTTCAATTATTTTGGGAGCTTGGACTTCCGGAATTATTTTCTTAGAATCATCAAGAGTTCGATCAGGTGATCTCTTTTCATTTGATGCTGTATTGTTAGAACCTTTTTTATGTTTTTTAGGTTCCTTCGGCTTTAGTAGTATGATGTCGTCGTCGTCGAATTCCTCGGAAGATTCTTCGATGTACGAAACTTTTCTCTTGTTGCGAATTTTTGGAGCGGCTTTCAATGCTCCTGGGTCTTTCATGAGGCATCGCAACTCTTTGGACACCGTTTGGATGCTCTTAATTCGCAAACCGGGTGTCGCTTTAAGTTTCGCATTCGTGAATTTGGGCGATTCTTGTTTTTTACGAGTTTGCCCATTTGGCGGTTGATTTTCGTCCGTCTCTTTTTCTTCGGAGTCCGAAATTATGATTGGACGTCTATGATCCTTAGTACGCTTATATGATTTAGCGTAGGACGTTGATGGGTTGTCATTTTGGGTTGTCGTCTGTTTGTTCTTCGATGTCGGTTGGACTTTATCGCTCAGTTTGGACGTGGACGTGTTTTTCATTTTAGCTGCATCAGCCGATGTAGATGAATTTCTCGTATGTTTCGACTTGCTTGCTTGAGACGTTTCTGTATGAGACTTGTCGTCGGTTTTTGATGTCGGGTCCATAGGCTTAGGATTTGTTGAAGTTTTGTTGGGAACTAGTAAAATTGGCGTTCCTTCACTTGTAGACGCGATGGGTTTTCTTTCGCGCACTTGTTTCAAAACTTCAGGATCGTATACTTCGGTTGTGAGTTGATCCTTATGTTGGAAATCTTTATTGTCATATACGACATAATGCCTATTTTTGTTAGGGCCCTCCATGATGACTGTGGATAGTTTGTGAGCCCAATCCGCATGGATTCGTTTATTCGATTCTTTTCCTGTTATTTCTTGCGAAACGATGATCGGCTTATATTGGAAAATGTTAAAATCCTTGTTGCATGTCACGGTAGTTTTCGATGTTATGGTGACTATAGTATTGTCGGAATAATCGACCAAAGTGAACTTGTCCATGTGGGAATGGGTTTCTGAAGTCTCTTCCACTATTTGCGCTTTGAGCTGATTTAGAATTTCTTCTTCCTCACTCTCGGTATCTAATAGCGGTGTTTCCTTAAGGCTGGCTAACGTCTTTTCCAGTCTACGTACGCGGCTTTTTCTTCTTATTATTTGCCGACGTTTGAGCTCACTCTGAATTTGTTCGGTTAGCTCAAGTTGTTTGTTGTCTAAATCACGTATTTCGTTGTCCATTATGAGATAGATTTAAAGCACTACGCTCGATTTGCGACTTTTCTCTGCGTTGCGCGGCACGTGTTATCTGTATGACGCGTAACTACTGTTTGACGTGTCGTTACGCGCCGCCGCGTCGTTGGGTCTGGTTGCGTCGTCTGCCGGGCTTTCCCCCTCTACGCGCTCCTTGGTTTGATTTAGCGCGTCACTCGGTAGGAGTGGGGAGTGTCCGTTCTGCTTGTATTAATTTTTTTTTTCTTTTTTAGGTTCCAGGCTGCTGCTGATGTTGCCGGGATTTTCCTTCCGATGTTGGATGATCCAATTTTGGTAGGATGGTCGTCGTTTTGGGTAAGTATACTAAATTTCGTGTTTTGTGAGTTGGAATTATACGGTTGTTACAAATGTGTTCTTTGTGTGTATTTGAGGTGGCCAAATGTCAAATTACACTTTCAACGATATTTTCCGGAAAATTTTTGTTTTTCAGTGTTTTGTCGTAATCGTATGGTCGCTTTATTCGTTGATTATGTATGTACTTATAATTATTACGTAATTTATCCTAAATGATTACATATTACTTATTGACTAAGGGTGTTGTCTTAATTCTAATTTTTATATTTACATGAACTAACTTAAAATATAGTTTGTATATATTTTTAGGTATTGATATTAAACTAACTGAATCAAGATTTTTTGTAATTCTATAGCATACCTTTTAATAAAAATAATAATAATAAAAAAAAATTAAATTAAAAATCATAATTTTAGTTTTCTCGTATATATGTAAAAGAAAATAAAATAAAATAGATTGAAATAAAGATTGTGGCAATTTTCTTGCCCCCTTCTAATTTTGATTTTGTGAAGGCTATTTAGAAGCTTATCTTGGTATATATATATTATTTACATTTGTATATTACTTAATTCTACTGTATATATATTTTTCATAATTACAAGGTTTTTATAGTAAAATAAAATAAAAAAGAATAAAAATATCGTATGTCTGATTTGGGTTTTCCGACTTAGATAATATTTGAAATCAAATAAAGCGTTTTTTATTTATTGTTAATTATACCTTGTTGAATTTTAATTGTTACTTACATTTAGGGATAACTATATGACTTATATGTATTTTAATAAAATAAAATATTGTTTATATGATATATTGATTTTTAGATAATAAAAATAAATTTTGCTGTATAAATCGAATGCCCCCTTCTATTTTAGGTTTCTTCAATTTTTATACTTAATTTAAATTACATAAGGTTAATCTTAACTGCTAATTATTTATAATGTATTTACACTTTTTAATTCTAATTGTAAGTTATATATAAAATAAAAAAATTTCTTCGGACTTTGAATGTCCTTGTATCTATTTTAAGGGTGTAATAAAAAAAAGATTTTGTAAATACTAATAATTACTTATAAAATCTATATCTCTACAGCTAATTATAATAGAGATCTACTTTTATCGTGATTATTGAAAAAGTGGTAATTCAAATAGTATTACATATATATGTAAATAAAATGATAAAAAAAAATTAAAATGTGAACTTCATTGTTTGTATGGCTTTTGCCCCCTTCTAATTTTTATTTTACAGGTATTCGAAGGTATTCTTAGAAGAAAGAAAAAAAAATTAATAAAATAAACAAAAATAAAAAATAGTAATAAAAATAAATAAATAAAATTTATTATGATGTTTTTGAATGCCCCCTTCTATTTTCTATTAACGATAAGAATTTAGTGATAATATATATTTATATATTTACAAGGTCATTAAGGGAAAATTATAAGTTATTTCTTGTTTTTCCTTTTCTTGGAATTTTTGTTTGTCATTCTACGCCCTCTTCTAGTCTTGCCTTTTCTGGAAGATTTTTGCGTAGGTTTGAAAGATGTTGATTTCTTTTGTTGTTCCTCTTGATCCTTTGCCTGGAAGAAATTTATAATTTCCTCCGTATCGATGGGAATTTCGCTTGACGAATCAGTCGATGTTTCTGGTTCAGATAATGTTGTTTCGTCATTAAGCAGTTTTTCTGCCTTGTCTATTATTCTTAATAATCTTTTATTGAGGTCTTCGTTGAGTATTTTTCTCGATTCTGCTGCCTTTTGTTGTTGCTTCTCTTGGCTGTTTACTTCTGTTTTAGAAGTACTTGGTTTTGGGATATCACTCTCCTCAGTTTCCGTTTCTGTCGAAGACGTATTGAGTTTTGAGGTATTAGATTCGTCCGTATCGGTTTCAAATGATGAATCTTCGGTAGTCGTGTTGGAAGTTGGACTATTGTTTAGTTTTTGTTGTTTTGTTGTTCTGAAATGTTTTTCAGAGTTATTTCTCCTCCAACTATTATTTTCGGAAATTTGATTTTTTCGGGGTTGACGGAAATTAAATTTGAATTTTCGTATTTTTCTAATTAGGTTTTCCTTATATGCGATTTTCTTGAATATTTTCTTCTTTAGGTTGGAAAATTTTTTTGCTTCTGATCGCAATTCGTGAATTTCGTTTTCTAATTTGTGGATTTCTGCATTCTGGCATTGTTCACAAAAATAGGTGCTTTGTTGTTCGTTGCATGATAATTTTCTATCGCCCCCTTCCATTTTGGAAGTTGTTGTTTTTTGAGGCTTTTGTTTTTTTGTGTTGCCCCCTTCTAGATCTGACTTATCTAGAGGATTTCTCTTGGTTTTTCTGGAGATGCTATGAATCCATTTGGTTTTTTGTTTACGTTGACTCTTTTGTGATTTTGTCGCATTTTGGTTATATTTCGTCTTCTTATTCCATCTGTGTTTCTTTTGTACTTGTTTTTCTTGAGTGTTTTCTTTTTTATTCGAACTTGATGGTTTTGTCGATGGAGTATCTTTGATGGAATTTTCTTGTTTCAGGTTGATTTCCTTATTAGACAGATCGTTATTGCGGAGTTTATTGTCCAATTTGGCAATTTTTTCTTGTTTCTTCGCAATTCTGATGTTGAATTTTTGTTTTTCTTTTTGTAGCTGTCTAATTTGTCTATTGAGCTGTTGTTTGCGCTCTGTTATTCTATTTTTCTCCTCCTTACTAATTGAAGAAATTAGTTTAGTTGACGATCTGATATTTTGAAATTTGACGTTGAATTCGTCATTTTTACAAGTTATTGTTGCTTCGAATTTAGTCAAAATATTATGTCCTAGAACCATCTGGAACGACAGTCTGTCCACAACGTAAAATTCGTGTACAAGCTGCGTGTCATTGATGCCTAGATTGACTTGAATCTTGCAGGCTATCGTCATTTCCTGCTCTCCAAATGCGCCTTTTAATTTGCATTTTCGTATTGGGATTCTATCTAGAGTCTCCCCGGCTTTCGTTAGCTTTTCTAACGTATTCGTTGCCATGACTGATATCTCAGCCTTAGTGTCTACGAGAGCACTAATCTTTGTATTACCGATTTTTACATCGATAATCGGATGACATTGAACCTCGTCGTTTGAATCGACTTCGTCATCACTTAGTTCTTTGAGAATTTTTGATGTTCTCATTATTGAAACTTGTTTAGTTTCATATTTTTCCTCTGGTTCCTGGCTGATTGAGCTTTCATCGGATGAGGAAATGGAATCCGTGGACGATACTTCTCTCTGCCGTATTGATGAAATTCCCTTTTTTCCCGGCGCTTTCGTCTCAAAGTTTGAGTTTTTTAGTGCATTGCTGCCTCCCTTTGATTTCGCTGCGTTGTTATTCCGGATCTGATCACAGTCAGATTCAGGAAATTCTACTTTGGGTTTCGATTTTCTCGCTTGGCCTTGGCCATACCAGGGCAGTGCTTTTTGCTCTCCCTTTGAGGTATATGGATTCGTTTTCGCATTCCATTGCGATCTGCGGTTGTATGATGTTGGGTTTGGTGTCTTCTTCTGAGCGCTTTTGTTTACTGCCTTGTCCGTGGATCTTGCAGTTTTCGTTTCAGCAGCTACCTGCCTCTCATCTTGGATTTCCTCCAAAATTGCAGTAAGGTCGGGAATGGTCTTCGTGGTTGACCACTTAATCTCGCGTGAGACTTCCTTATCGAAATGTCTCTTTAGACAGCGGATTATTTCTATATCGCCCATGGGTGGACTTAGGTTTTTGGCTTGTCTTGCTAGATCCAACGCGTAATCGGACATATTCGGTGTCTTCTTAGCGTTGTATTGTCCCATGTATAGTTTTTCCCTAAATTTAGCTTGCTGGTTTTCGCCCCAATAATGCTGTATGAAAGCATCACGAGCTTCGTTGATGTGCGCGAAGTCCTGAATCTCGAACCAATTGGATGCTTGGTCTCTCAGGCATCTTCCAAAGAAGTGAAGAAGATCACGATCGTCGATCTCCTCGTAGGTTGCGATCGAGTTGAATTTTTTAATGAATCGCATAGGATTCGAGTCTTCGGTTTTTCCGTTGAATCTTATCTCATCGAAGGGATTTTTTAACCATCCGCCTCTCGGTAACCTCATCCCATTCATCGGTGCAAAGTACTGTCCTGCGTCGAGTACGTTTTTTGCTTTGTCTGGCTCGGTGGAGCACTGCGAATCGCATCGACTACGCAAAGCGTCGGCGTTCCTTAATGCCGTCAGAGCGGTTTCTAGTTCCTTTTCGAGGTTTCTGATTCTTTCTTCGGCGATCTCCAGAGGTGTCTTCGTTGATGAAGATCCTTGAAGATTATTCTCGGACTTATTTAATGGATTCCTCATCCTTCCGGATCTGAGGGTTGAGATAGGTGAGTGTTGCACTCCCTTGAAGGCTTTTTTGTCTTCGTCTCTATCCATGGTGCCGTAGAATATTACTTAAAATTGCCGGTTCTTAAGCTTTTATTACGTTAAAGAACGTGTTTAGCTTTGTTATTATTATTAAACCCGAGTTAGGTAAATAATGAATAACTTGTTACGGTACGTCCCAGTCGCTACATAAATTTCGCGTATTTTCAGAGATTTCCCGATTTATTTTGTATGTACCCTACGAAAATTTAAAAGATATATTATCGAAACGGATCGTAATAATCGAATTACCCGGTATACTGCTCGAATAATTGATTAAAACCGAATTAAAATGTTAAGTGCTGATAGAGGCACTCTTCATGGTCCGCGCTTTAGGATGCGCGTTCGCGATTTCCGACGAGTTACGAGATGGGCTCTCTCCGTGGTCCGCGCTTTGGCTGAGCGCTAGAGTCGTGATTAGCTTGTAGGTCTCTCTCCGTGGTCCGCGCTTTTCGAGCGCTGCTATTGGTTGGAAATTTACCGGCTCTCTTCGTGGTCCGCGTTTTTTATGCGCTTCTGAAGAATGGAAATTATACCGGCTCTCTCCGTGGTCCGCGCTTTTTACTCGATCGGAATTTTTATCGAAATAAATTTAATTCCTGTAAAAACAAATGTTAATTGAAATTACAATTAATTCATACCAATGGCTAAGCAACTCAATGCGTTCTTTTATTCGCCTGGTAGAATTAGAACCAACGTTTTTCGTGTATTTTCAGGAAAAGACAAGGAAATGTATTTTTCGCTTGCATGCGTCACACTTTACGCCAGACGTACAGTTTGCTTCGTCTTCTGTTATTGGCAAGTGTTAATGACACAACATATTCCATGCACAACGCGGTTTTCTTTGTTCGTTACTACTTCGCTACGGTACGTCCCAGTCGCTACATAACTTTCACGTATTTTCAGAGCTTACCCGTTTGCTTTTCGCGAATTTAAGAAATTGATCGATAAGCGTCTTATGATTCACGTAAAAAAGAAATATTATTTGAACCACTACGTTGTTATTGACCTATTAAATTGTTTACGGTATATGATTTTGTTCGATTCGTTTCGGACTTACCTACGCGAATGAAATCTACCGACGGAAACCGATCGTTTCGGATTTTTTATCTCCGCACGAAACGATTTCCTAATGCACCACCATTTAAGGCAAGGGTGACTAACTATGTTATTTCGTTCCGAATTTAATCTTTCCGAAATATTGAATCAAATGCACCACCATTTCAGGCAAGGGTGACTAACTCTTTCTTCGCTTGGAATTTATCTTTACGAAAGAAAATACGCGAAACTTTGGCTAAAGAATTATACGCGCGTTTAGTTTTACAATATCTCGATTGAATATCTTCGTTTGAATTTAATCAACGCGAAATACGCGATACTTTTGGAAAAAAGAATTATACGCGAAAATAGTTTTACAATATTTCGATTGTATTAGTTTTACAATATTTCGATTGTATATTTTCGTTTGAATTTAATCAACGCGAAAATACGCGATACTTTTGGAAAAAAGAATTATACGCGAGACTAGTTTTACAATATTTCGATTGTTGCTTCCGTTTGAATTTAATCAACGCGAAAGTACGCGATACTTTGAAAAAAGATTTATACGCGAGACTAGTTTACAATATTTCGATTGTTCACTTCCGTTTGAATTTAATCAACGCGAAAGTACGCGATACTTTTGGAAAAAAGAATTATACGCGTTAGTCTTTAATGCCGCGTTTGAAGTTATGGTACGTTACAGACGCTACATTAATTTCGCGTACAAGGCGTAATTTCCCTCTTCTTGTATTACGACAGACTTAATCAAAAGACTCGTGTTTTGGACTTCGGGCCCTTTCCAAGATTTATTGACGTATTTATTGCGTCAACTGTCACGGTTACCAGGTCTGTGTTTGACAAACGTGGCTTGTGAGTCGAAAGTGGTTTAGCGCAAATCTAATCCGAAGAGTTTAGATTTTTATCCATACGAACCGTCGAACTATGTTTCGGCGGCTGTCACGGTCGCCAGGTTTTTGTTAGGACTCCCGATTTATTGGAAATCACGGGCCATTCACAAGGCAATACTCACGGCGGCGTTGCGATAGGTACGCTGTTTCACTGTGACCGGACGGGAATCAGGGTTGGTATCCCTCACCTCGATTTAGCGGTCTCCAGACGCCCCGCTTTCACCTTTATGGTCGCCACTTGCTTTGACCTAATAAGCAAGAAGGTATCGTATGTCGATGATGTCCCTTTGTGCCGAGGATATCAGAGAACGATGCCGCCTCTTTGTCCTTTGTGATGGCTGCCGCGCCGTCTTTGAAGATGGCCGCCGCTGTCGCGCAGGTCGGAACTGCGTCAGACTGTTGCAACAAAGAATTGTCGCAGGGAATCGACTAATCCTTGATCTTTCCTTGTTCACAGGATACCGGTTGATGTTTTCAACGCTCTAAAGGATTCACTCCTGGAGGATGATCAGCGTGGGAAACGGAATACGTGGGTAAGTATCACTCACTGATTAGGTTTCACTTAGAGGTTTATTTCTTAGCGTCCTCAGCCTCAGAATACAACCAAACACGGTTTACAAACGTTTTAGGTCCGCACGCGGGATTAACGCTTTTATTTACATTAGGCGCTACTAATGTCACAGAACAAACACTCGCGATTATTGATTGTCGCTTGTAATACGCGTCGTATTACCTATTAGGTTTTCGCATTTGAACTGTCTCCTCTATTACGAGACAAGGATTGTCCCCGGACAAGTCGTGTTCAACGACTCTAAGAATTGTATCCGCGCGACTATGTCGAGCTCAACGACTCAAAGAATTGCATTCACGCGACTGTGTCAAGCGCTGGTCGCGCCTTATATACCGGTTCTATGCGCTCGCCCCTCTCTTGGCCCGCTGGCCAATCGGCGCGCGCCGCCCCACCGCGGAGCTTCGAACGAATCGCCGCGCTAGGCTCTAAGGTAGGTTGCGCGAGAGTTCCTGTTTTCGCATTTACTGAGTACAAAGCGGACTCATCCAGAGTTCCACTTTTACAATTAACTTCGTTAGGGCTTAAATAACACCAGCGCTTGGATGTTAGACGCTAGGGCGTTACTTTACCATATTATATAAATAAAAAATAAATAAATAACATAAAATAAAATAAAATAAAATAAAATAAAATCACGTTTCATAATAATAAAATAAACATATTTATATCGGATTAGTATAAGGTCGCATCATATCGAATAAAACGTTATGGATAGGTTAACTCAAACATAAAATTACAAGTATCTTGATTGTTGCCGATCTTTTGGGTCTACCAAAAGATTAGTTTGACCTATCTCATTATTCGCTACCTAACTTTGTCTTAATTCTAGATCGAACGAATATATTTTATTATTTTTAGTGTGATGTCTAACGGGTGTCAAGGGGTTATTTTACCGTGACCGATAGAATTGATGTAGGTTAATTTTTATGTGCTTTGTGCACTTAACGATGTTATTTAAGTATGCTTTAATGCCTTTTAAGCATCCATCAATTATTCTTATAAGGATGTCCTGGATGTTACTTTATTTCTACTATTCATTCTAGCATCACGTGAGATAGCTCTACTAGTTCGGTTGACTAGTTCGTACGGGTTATAACCTCCTTTTACCCTTGATAACCGTTAGATCACTTTTTAGTTTTAGGGATTTTTTATTTATGTTTTTACTCTTATCATGCTGTATAAAAAGCTAATAAATATTTAAATTATGTCCAGATACCTTTCAACTAAAATTATTGAAAACCGAACTGAAATCAATCACCGAATACCTTGGATCGAAGTTCTCGTCAGACTTGTAGTTGCTATCGTTCATTGACTTGATTTAACTAGTCTTTAATGATTCATCACTAAACTAATGATAGGCTGTTAATTATCATGGATGTCTATTTCTTTGACGATTGCTGTTACAACTCTGACGATCCCTTATCTCCAACTAGATAAAAACTAAAGAACGTATCTGGACGAGTCGACTTAATCTAACTTAACCTATATAGTCTTTTTATGTACATATTTACAGGTACCAGGCGTCTTTTATCCTTGTTGCGATGGAGAGTTTGTGAAGGGTCCTTCCCTCCTTCCTATGGTCCGTTAGGATATTTGCCATGGTTGTGGAGTGTCCATCACTACTCATTATGGGACCCTGACTCCGGCTGTCGTGGAGTCTCTGTAGATGTCTCCTCGCGTTGGTAAGTCTGGTCTTGTCGAGATTGGGGATTGACCGTATCGATCTCTTGAGGATCGCGACCAGTGGTCGGTCGCACCGGCAGGGTGCCGGATCCGGGCTTCGGCTGAGTGCCGGTCCCGGGTGCGAGGGGATTGGGTCCCCGAGACTTAAGTCCCAATGCCCTCTCCCCCCCCACACAGCGACACCCCCCCTGACCTTGATAGCCCCCATGCCCCCCCTAGAACCCCTCTGTTACCGTAGGGGGCCCCAAAAACCCCCCTTTTACGATACGGGGCTTCGGTTTTTTGGAAAAACTTTTTCCCAAAATTTCTTTGGGGGAAAACCCCCCATTTCCCTTTTTCCCGAGCTCTTCATCCGGGAAAAAAGGGTCCTTTCCAGGGGCCCCCTCCCCTTTTTCCCTTTCCCCGGGGGTCCCCCCGGGGGATTTGGGGGGGGGAGCCGGAAAAAAGGGGGTTTTTCCGGGTTTTTTGTTGGGGGGGGGTTTTTTTGGGGCCCGGACCCCCGTTCTACTTGGCCCCAAAAAATCCATCTTGGGGGCCCTTTCCTTTTCCGGGGCCCGGGTTTTTTTTTTCACCTTAAAATTGACATCCGGGGAAAATTTTTTTCCTTTTTTCCCCACCCGACCCGGGGCCCCCGGGGGGCTCCCAAACTTTTGGGCCCCCCCCTTTTTTTTCTCCCCGCGGGGAGCGGTTGGGGGGTTTTGGGCCGTTTGGGGCCCCTTTGTTGGCTGGAACTTCCCAGAACCAAGTGGGCTCCATTTCCTCGCTTTTTCCCCGGGGGGTGCCCCCCGGGGGGCCATAAATTGGCCGAACTTGCGGTCATATTGATTTTTTGTCCACGGGGTCTTTTGGGGGAAAACCATTGTTTTCCGGGGTTTCATTCTTACCTCACTTCGCTTTTTCGGCGCAAAACCCTCCCCCATGCCATTTACGATACTCGCGTTTAAAAATTTGCCCCCTCGCTGTCCCGACGGGCCCCCGCTAACCCTTTTCAGGGGGACGAAATCCCCTTTAGGTTTTCCCCATTTGGGAAAAATCCCCCACCACCCCCCTTTTTTTCTTCTTGGAAAAACCAAAAACTTGAGGGGGGAAAGGGGGGGGCGCTTTCCCCGGGCGATTGTCTTCCCCCTGCCTCCCCGGCAGACCTGGGGGGTCGGGGGGAAAGGGGATCCGGGGGCCCGTCTCAAAAAAAAACCCTACGGGCCTTTGGGTCGGCCCTTTCCCCCCCCCCCCGTCCGCCCCCCTCTTGCGCTATTTTTTTTATACGCGTTTGCGCGCTCGTCCGGCCTTTTCCCACGCCCGCAAATTTTCCCCCGGGGGGGCCGGGGTTTTTTGGGGTTACGCCCGCCGATCCTTTTCCCCCTGTGCCTCGCTCCCCCCCATGACGTAACTCGGCGCACCCCGTTCTCCCTGGGCCTATGGGAGGGTTTTTTGGGGGGGTTTCCCCCGCCCCTTTTTCCGGGGGGTTGTTGGGTCCAAATCTAGGGCCCCCGATCTCCCCCCACAAAACCCCAAGGATCCGAGAAAAAGGGGAAAATGTCCCTTTTTTCCTCCACCCTTTTTTTTTTTCCCCCGCGGGCCTTTTTTGGGGACCTGGGGCCGGGGAAAAATTTTCCCCCCGGGGGGCCCCCGCTGCGCCGCTCGCCCTTTCCTTCCCCTATTTTAAAATGCCCCCCTCGAGCCACCCCTCACATCACCACCTCGTGGTATTTTAACCGGGTCCCCCTTTTCCCAGTGCTTCTCTTTTTAATTAAGTGCTGGGACTGCCCTTCCCCCGCTTTCCCCCGATTTTTATCGGCCTCTTTTTTCCCCCCCTTTTTTTTTTTTCGTGGTTATATGCAAATCATCTTTTTTTTAAACCCATTTTCCCCCCTCCTCCCCGGATTCGGAAAAGTCCCGAGCGCCCCGGGGGTGCAAATCGCGGGACGCTGGGACAGAGCACGCTCTCCGACCCGCACCCGCACTTCCCTCTCGCCGTGAGCCCCCTCGATATTCCACGGCCCCCACATCCGACCCCGTGGGCCCCCCTCCGGCAGTGCCCCTTTGGGGAACCCTCCGGCTACGCCCCTTTGGGGAACCACCGTGGCCGTCTACGCCGACCCAGCCCCGGGCCCGAAACGTCCCGGGGGCCTGGGTCGGCCTCCCCCGGGACCTGGGACGGGGGTCTAGCTTACCCACCGGAACCCCCAAACCCCCCCTGAGGCACCTTCCTGTCCCGGAAGCGTCCACGAGTGGGCCCAGACCCATCCCCGGCCCCCTCCGGCAAAGCTCTTGGACCCCCCGGCAAACCCCTGGGTTTCCTGTCGATCCCTCCGCCGGCGCGACCCCCTCCGGGCAAACCCCCTGGGAAAAACCCCGGGCAGAGCCCCTTGGGAATCGCGCGCGGCCCCCTTAAATGCGGCCCCCCGCCGCCCCCCACCCCCCACCCCTCAAAAAAACCCAAAAAAAAAACCCCCCCAGGGGGGAAGGGGAAAACCTTGGGCCAAAAAAAGCCCCCTACCCGACGGGCGTGTCGGGCCAAAAGGCATGGTGGAAGGGGAAGCGCCGACCCGTCGTCCCTTCTCCTAAGGGTCCCATGCCCCGGGCGTTTAAATTTCCGGGTCCCCATCCCTTACCCCCCGAGCCGAAGCCTAACGGGGAAGGGGGGGCCCCCGTCTCCCCAGGAGGTGGAACTTCCCCCCCCTCGAAGGAGAAGCCCCCAGAGAGGGAGGGCGTGCCCCCCAAACCGGGGGCAGGGGGACCTTGAGGGGACAACCACTTTTGGCACCCCTCCAAGGCTTTTCCCTTGCAGGGTGGCCCCCTCACCCACGAAAAGGGGGGGGCCCCGGGGGGAGTTTGTACACCTTCAAGTTATAATCTATATTGATATAATTTTTTTTAAAAAATAAAATTTAAATAATTTTGTTTTTTCTTACATATTATTGTATAAGTATACAGGTTTACCAAAAAGTGTGGAAACCCCTAAATTCTCGGAAAAATATACTTTTTAAAAAAAAGGGTTTTTTTCGAAAAAAAGTTGTAGGGTTTTAAAAAGACCACATACTGTTTCTATCAGATTGATTTTGGATGGCGTCGCAAGGTCAGGTCAAGGCCGTTGATTTTTTTTAAAGGGCCTCTCTACATTTATTGCTTTTTCTTATTTAAATTTTAAGAGTTTTCCAAAACTTTAAAAAGTTTTTTTTTATTACGTATTTTGCGATTTTTGGGGGTTTTTAACTTTAGGACCCCCGGTTTTAACTTTTTAAAAAGGTTACCACGGAGGTTACCGCTCAAATTTGCATCTTTTTTGTGTGGTGACCCAGTCAACTATAAGGAAATCGGTGGGGGGATCCACCAACTAGGACAAGTGGGCGTGGATCCATCAGCAAAAAAAAGACCCACCAAATTACAATGGACATTTAAAGACCGGGAAAAGTATCGACTGTAAAATAGTAAAAAAATTTGTGGATGCTTATTTTCTAAAAAATTTTTTTTTTTTAAAATCGTTTATTTGGACATAACATTAATTTCTGCTTGCTCAAACTGCAGTTAGAAGGTCCGTTCTTTGATCTTTAACATTCTTATTTAAATTTAAATGCGATTAGACTGCATGTATCGTGCGCACATAGGGGTAAAAAAAGGGAAACTAACGGATTTTTTATACACTTTTTATGAGCATTTTTTTTGGTAATTTGATTTCAGCGAAATGAGGATATTTGAAAAACAGATACTTCGGCAAACAAGCAAAACGTGAAAACTTCGATCAAAAAAGGTTTCAGTTGGGCTTTGCTTTTTTCTGACGGATCCACGACCGTCTTTCCAGTTGGGTAGATCCACGACCCATCTTTTCCTTATAATTTACTGGTTACACACCAACAGACAAAAACCGCGGTAAACCCCCTGTGGTTTCCTTGAATATGTTAAACCGGGGGGTACTCAACGTTAAACCCCATAACTCGCAAAGACTATAAAAAAAACATTATTTAAATCTTTGGAAAGCTCTTAAAAATTTAAACTATAAGAAAAATTCAAAACAAAAAAGTAGGGGTGCCCTTTAAAAAACAACGTGACCTTACCTACCTTACACGCCATCCAAGGGCATCTATAGAATCAGTATGGATCTTTTTAAAACCCCCAAACTTTTGTTGAAACACTTTTTCTGTAAACTTATTTTCCGAGATATTTAGGGGTTTACCTTTTGGTAAACCCTGTAATACTTAATACATACTATCTTATATATATAGGGGTCCGGTAAGGTTTCCCCCCAACCCCGTGTGCAATGAGTAATTAAAACCAAATGGAAATCCCTTACCGTTTTTGGGGGGGAATTTTTTCGCATAATTATTAAAATTATTAAAAAAAAGATGGCCAATCCCCGCATAAAAGGGGCGCGAAATAGAAAGAAATCCACGTAAACATACACAAAAAATTTTTTGAACACGATTCGTAGACAGTCATCATTCACCCTCCCTTTTCGCTTTGTGGGCGCCGTTTAAAAGGTTCCCTAGGACATCTCTTTTTCGTCCGCGCTTTTATTGCGTGAAATTGGGAAACTTTTTTTTTAATAACTCAAAAATTATTGCGAAAATCGCAAACGGGAAAGGACTTTCCTATCGTTTAACTTCTCTACCGCACAGAGGGAAAACTTACCGGACACCCTGTATTATATATATTGTACAGGGTGGGGCCCTTTTAAAAAAAACGTCATTTTCCGTAAAAATAACGAAATATCGAAAAAAAGGTTTTAGACCTGGGGGTTTGTAAAGGTTTCAAGGGCTTAAAATGGGCCTTGGTTTACCTTGGGTACATTTTAAGATCAGCGAAGGTCCCCAATTTTTTTTAAAGGCACCCCTTATTTTTTATTACCATTCTTGTAGCTTACCTCGAACTTTCCCAAAAAACCATATCCAAAAGTTTTTCCATTGCGTACTTTTTGAGTTAAAAGCCCGAAAGTTATTTCATTTTGACAAAATACAAAATATTTTTTAAAAAATTCATTTTCCATATCTTATTTTTACATGCTCCGACCAATCAGGGAAAAGTCCAAGCTTTATCCAGCTAGAAACAGATCCGGACACAAATCCCCCGTCAAAAAAAAGATAAAAACCATCCATTCAGTAAAGCAAATACGAACACGATCCACCAGCAAGCAAGATACAAAACATCCTCCGAAAGGCAAATAAAAAAACACGATCCAACCATTAAAGGCAAATACGAACACGGCCCATCAGTCAAAAAAATCTGGACACGTCCGCCAGTCAAGGAAGATACGAACATGCCCCACCAGTCAAAGCAAGATCGTTGATGGTTCGGGTAAACTAATAAATAAAAAAGAATCCTGCCATCGAAGGCAAAATCGAGAATTTTCAGTAAAAAAAATTTACAATAAATTGTTCGAGTTGTCTCCATTGCTTGAATACAAAGCCCCATCTTGAAATGTCTTACGTCTTGAGTAACATTCGGCGTTATCCTTCGCAAGCTTCTCGTATTTTTTCTATCATATTTTCCCTCGTTGTAGGCGTTTGCTCGTACGCGACTTTTTCAGGTATCCCCATAAAAAAAAGTCGGGGCGACGTTAATCAGGGATGTGGAGGCCACGCGACGGGGGGCTCTCGTCCAAACCATGCCATTATACTTTTTTTTTAGGGAATCTCTCACAATCTTGTATAGTGGGGGGGGTGGCCCCCCGATGTATCCAAACCTGGCTTTTTTGCAGGGCAAATTTTCAAAAAATTGTGGGAAGTCATCTATAGAAAAGCCAAAAAGTTTTCCCCTTTTACATTTCCCTCAAAGAAATGGGACCAAACAAACCCACCACCCCCGGCCCAAAAACAAACACCCCAGTTCGGTTACCCCTTTGGGCATGCCAATGGGATTAAATCTCCAAAGACAATTAGTATTAAGTTCCTTTTTTTAAAAAAAAAAAATGGGGGAATCAAACTACAAAAATTAAAAAAAGTGGAAAATTATCTTTTGTTGGCCCTTTGAAAAAGGGATAGAAGGTATTTTTGTAAGTTGTTCATAGTTATGTGAAGGGAGATTTAAATTTCATAAAATTTGTTAAGGGGAAACTTTTTCGAAAATGCGACTTCTAAATTAAAGTAAAATTGGGGCCCCGGAGCGGGGAAAAAAAATTTTCCCAAATAACCAACCCCATTTGAGAGACCCACGAGTCTTTTTTTTGGGTTTGGGGATTAAAAGCGGGTTGGGGTGGTTTTCCAGATCCAAAAGGAAAGCGAAATTTTTGTGATAAAAAAGGGGAAAACCCAAGAAAAAAAAAATCAAACCCGAGGGTAAATAGTCCGGGCAAAAATTTTTTCCTTTTTGTAAAAAACCACGATAACAAGGATAAAAAAAAAAATTTGAAAAATTTTTTCCTTTAGAAAAGTAAAAACCCCTTTTGTGTTTTGGGGCCCCCTATGTCCCGGGGGAAAAACGAGGGAAAAGGGAGCAAAGGGGAACCGGAAAAAGTCGGGAGCAAACCCAGGAAAAAATAAAAATAGGGAATTTTCCCAAAGGAAAAAAAGGAATTTACTAAGACAGAAACATTTCAAGATAGGGTGGCAAGGGGTTCCAGAAATGGAGGAAAGCGAAAAGACAAAAAAGGGAAAAAACCCAGGAGGAAACCGTTTTTAACCTTGCAAAACAACAAATTTTTTTGAGGCAATGGGGTCGACGCCTTGAACGGACCGGGGTTTTTGTTTTTCCCGGGGAAAAGTGGAGCAGGATGGACTTCCAGACCCTAACGGCGGCGGGGGCGCTTACTGGGACGTGGACGGGATTGGCGGCCCGGGGGAAAATTTGCGATACGGACAGCAAAACCCCGTTGCGGACAGTAAAAAACAGGGAAAAAAAAAAATTTTTTTTTTTTCCAAAAAGAATTTTGGGAGCTTATAACCGAAAAGTACGAAATGAAAAAAAAAAAAAGGATGTTTTGAAACTCTCGGGTCAGCTCAAAAGACAAAAAAGGGGGGGGGTTTTTTAAAAAATTGGGACCTTTTTCCAAAAAAACCAAGGTCAAAAAAGCCCCCTTTTATTACCCCCCTTGAAAATAAAACACAGCGAACCCATTTTTTTCGAATTTTGTTTAGTTTTCGAGAAAATGCGAAAAAAAATGGCTTACCCAAAATATAATAGGGCTATTAAAAAGCCATCCCACAAATTTTTGTATCAAACCCATTCCCTGTTAGTTCTTTCCCCCAAATTAAAAGCAAAAAAATGCATAAAAATTTCAGCTTTATGCCAAAATTAGTAACGATAAAATTTGCTTTAAATTTTTTCGAACGTGATAAGCTGCCCTAATTAAAATATAAAGGCCAGGGACTTATTAAAGGGGGCCGTACGGCCATCGGGTGCTTGAACGAACGCAGTGACTACATTAAACAGTTAAATTTTGTTTTACAACGCCTGCTTCGCGCCTATGTTCATTTATGAGGTTTTTTAAAGAGTACTGTCCAAAAAATCGTCATTAATTTTAGGTCATGTTTCCCACGTTTTTTATTTAATACCCCCACGCCCGGACGAATTAGGGTCGGTCCTCCCTTTTATAGGCTGCTTAAATTTCTTTAAAATCTCTTTTGAAACCACCAATTATTAATACCTTTCACTTAATCCTTACTCCCCACTATGTAAACTTTAATTAAAAAAAAGCGCCATTCCTTTCCCGGGGCAAAACCCTACGAGTTGACCAAATCGCTTAAATCTTTCCTATTTAAAAAACCAAAGAGCGACCAAAAAAATTAACAAAAATCGAAAAAGGGAAATAAAAATAAAAAAAATATATATATATTTTTTTAAAAAATATATAACAAAAGAATACTTTTCTCTCATAATTAAAACGAAACACACTATCTCATCATCTAACCGAAATTTTTAAAGCAAAATGTCACAACAAATGAAAACTCTCTACATATCATTAAAAACAAAATAATAACCATTTAAAAACCGAAAATGCATAATTAACTTTTTTTTTCTTATTTGAATAAAATTCCCCAAAAACCCCACTCATACCCGTTTTTTTCTCTCTCTCCGCGTAAGCACGTTTTACCACGCCTCAACTCTCACATCCCCTCTTCTCGCTCCCCAGCATGACCTTAGGGCCTTCGCACATCACCCATCTTTCCTTCTTCTCTCTCTTCCTCCCCCCCCCCCCTACAAACCATATCGTCCCCCAGCTTTTACCTCTGCTAACCACGATTCTCTTTAATTTTTGTTAAGTTTAAATCTAACTACTCTATAAAATTAAAATATTTCACGTCAATTAAACTTTGAATTTGGATAAAAAATTATGGGGCATACCTCTGTTTTTAGAAATTAACTCTTAAAACGTTTTATGTTATAAATCTTGATAATTTTCTTATATACTTTTATATGTTACTAAAAAAAATTATTTTGAAACAAAAGGGTTTTTTTCTATTATGATCTTTATTATTTTTATTAGTCAGGGCACTAATTGCTTCGCTAACTAATTTAACAATAACCAAAAAATATATAAAATTTTTCTCCTAACATTTTCCTATAACAACCCTTTATTGATAATTTTTAAAGTTTAAATATAACAATTTTAATATTAATAAAAAAATCAACCGACAACCGATCGAGAATCTTTTATGAAAAACCCAAAGGGGATTTCCACGCACTCCTAAAATACATTGTTTTAGAAAATTTACAAAGGGAAAAGACCGAACTTTTTATGACAAAAGGTGATGACCATTTCCATTTAAATGCCGCTTTTGATCCATTCATTCCACCTAAAAAAAATGCCTTTCTTTTCCCTCATCGTGTTCCTCCTTTAACTACTATTTTCAACTTTAAAACATGCTACCATAAAAATAAAATTCGGAACAAGGGCATAAATAAAAAAATGAACAAACCATAGGGGTCACGAAAGGGAAGAAATAAGAAAGGGAAAGGGAAAACCCTCTCTCACGTGAAATCGTAACTTCCCCCCCCACCCAGAAGCAATTTTTCTTCACGACTAAATATTACAGCTCCTAACCACAAAAGCCTCATTTTTCATGTCTTGTTTCAACCCCCCTTTAAAATTTTCCACCGTTTTTTTAAAAAATTTTTTCCCAAAAATTTAACTACCCTAAAAAATCCTTTCGAAATATTAAATATAAAATTTTATATAATTAAATATATTACTTTTAAAATTTTTGGGGATAAAATTTTTTTTTTCGGCACGCTTACCTAAAACTGTCATCGTAAACTAAAATTTTGTCCTTTTTCTCTCCCATACACGAAATACTATAACTGAAAGACTTGTAACTACACACATGTGGTACGTAATTCAAAAGGAAAAGGAAAAAGGGAGAAAGATTAAAGTGACATGGGAAATTCCAACTAAATTCCATAGGCCAAAAATAGCCGAGTCACTTGCAAAAATTTCCCCTTTCGTGATAAAAAACTCTCCCTTTGCTAAACCCCTTTTTACCTCCTTCCGACGGACCTTCTTCCCTCCTAACCCTCCTTCTTTACGATACAAAATTACAAAAAACCCAGGTTGTCAGTGACTTCTTTGGGCTTTTAAAGTATTTTAAACCTTGACATTGTAAAACTTTTCCCCTGTAGTGTTAAATTACAGATGACTTACTTACTCTACTTTATTAAAGTGGAAAAAAAAGGGTTAATCATTAGAATAAAATTATTTAAAAAAATAACAAAGGAAAAATGGGAACGTATATTTAATTGTTTAAACCAGCTAAGAAAATTTTCATTTTTTTTTTTCCCAACGTTTTCGCCCATCTTGGCCCCTTTTAAATTTAAAAAACTAAATAGTACAATTAAAAAAATTAAAAATTTTTGATGTTAAAGCAGAATTAAATTTTTTTTATATACATATTTCTTGAAAAATCTTAGTTCACACTGTTGTAGGATTATTAAACAAATAATTATTGGCCCTTTTTTTAATATAAAAAATATATATAATATATTAATTTAAATTTAATAATAAAAAAGCATTTTTACTTAATTATGTTCCTTTTTTAAAATTTAAAATTCTGCGTTTTATGTATATTTTTTATATATTTCTATTATAACTTTAAATTATACTAGAATATAAACTTATAATTATGGGTAAACTGCCGGAGACACGGTCAACCCGCTCGTCCCTTTTAAAAATTTTGGGGGTAGATATCCGAAACCGTTCAAATATTGCCCCTTAGTGGGGCGCGATCAACGGACTCACAAGGCTTTAAATTTCGTTTTTTTTTGTCGGCCCCAAGGGCCCTACTTTGAATTGTTAATGTATTCCCGAAAGGGTTCTTATCAGCCTTTCGGGAAAATTGTACTCGTGGACTAATTTTTTTGGGGCACAACGAGAACTCGCTCGTATATTTTTAAGGGTTTTTTTTGTGATCCGATTTAATTGCAATTTAGCCCCCCAGACGGGACACTTGCAATTTTTTCCCCCGGCCCCCCTCATTTTTGGGGGCATATGGAGCTGGGCGTAAAGTCACTAAAATACTTTGAAACTTAAAGGCCCCCATATTTCTTGGAAGGTTTCCACTTATTGATCAAGTAGAAGCTTTCTTAACTCACGTCTAATTGCCCCACTGTGCGATCCAAAGGATATTACTCCCCTTACCCCGGGGACTTTTCCCACGGTGGCCGTTAGAAACCCTACCCGATATCTAAACCCGAATCTCAAAAATCACGCCAGTCTTGGCACGTTACGACTTGCTGGAACAAATTTTTGGCTATCTGGGCCGGACATTTTTCACACATTCAACAACGGTAAATGCAGAAGAACAACCTAACTAAAAAATTAATGATTGTTAAATCGTGACCATTTTTCTGCCTCCTCAAAAGGGAGTTGGGGGGGGCATAAAATTTTTCCCAGACGAAAAAGGGTTCGTGAGAGTTGCGAAAGGAAACCACTTCTCGGTCACAAACTTTCGATTCCAATTAGTCACTTCCATCGATATCTCTAGATAATTCGCGACCGGGCGGTAATTAGTTAAGTGCTTCTTATTAAATTAAAATACATTAATTATTTTAAAAAATTAGTTGTACGCATTCTTCTTATCTCCTTGTAAAACAGGATAATTCTTTTTTTTTTTTTTCTCTCTACAATTACTATTAAAATGTTAAAATATTAGCAAAAAAAAACTTTGTAATTAAGAATTTCGTAGTTTTAAAAGAAACAGTTTTAGCGTTTAAAAAGAAATATGTTTTTGTACCATTAAAAGTACATCAGGGGGTATGTTTTTTTATCGAGCGCCAAATTAAAACTTTATCTTAAGGGTTGTGGGGGCGCACCAACGGGTGGATTTGAAAAACCCCTCCCATTTAGAATCGATCATTCCGGAGCTTTTTTTTATAACACCACTTCGTGTCTCGACGAGAAAATCGTTTTTTAAGTTCTCAAATTTTTGTGAAAAACAAATCTCGATCTGTTTAAAAAATTTAGTAAATTGATGAAATTGGCTACTATCTGTGTATTTTTTCCCTTTTTTCTCACAACGCTATTTTTCCCAAGCTTTGTCGGATTAAAAACAAAATTTCTGGGCAACATTTTAATATTATGTTATAGAATTTTTTTACTTGATAAGGACCACAACCAAATTGGGCAAACGTTGTGAAAGAATTAAAAAAATTGTTTTTTACTCAAAACAAATTTGCCAAATTTTTAAATTAAAAATATAGGGATTTAAGAGCCGAAACCCAAAATACAATTTTTTTTTAGGTAAAACCTTATTTAAAAAAAAAAAAAAATATATATATTATATTCAAATTTTTCAACTCGTCATTTAAAACCCCAAAGACGTCATTAGCTAAAAATAACGTCATTTTGACGTTTTTTGCCCCCTGAACAAACTCGTTCGAAATAACAAAAGCGAATAGAAAGGTTCAAAAACTTGCGAGCATAATATTTCTTTTTTTTGGGGAAAAAATAAAAATAAAAAAAAATCCCCCGAGCATTGCGAACGTAAAGTACGTGAAACCCCCAAAACACGCGCATGCAATTTTATTATCGCGCATGTTCTTTTGCTACATCGGCCCCGGGAAAAAAATCATTCTCATTGCAGTTAGGGTTAGGTTCACGTCTTTGTGTAAAACCTGTTGTTCAGACCAAAAAAAAAATTCCGTATAAAAATTTTAATTATTTATTAACGTTATTATTTTTTTATTAATTTTGTCATTCGAAAAGACTTTTTTTGGCGTCGAATTTATTCTAGTGAGTATAATGAAGCATCATTACTTAAGTACATTTTTCGGTTAACGCCACGAAAAAAAAAGTTTGGTGGGGCCCCCTAAAAAACTGGCACAATTTAAAAAAACACTCTTCCCCCCCAAGAAAAACCAAAAGAAAACAAACATGGACATTAACGGTATAAAAAAACTTTTTTTCCTTGTTTTTATCCCCTATATATATTTTTGTATTTTTGTGCTTTTTGATAATTTATGTATTAAATTTAAAAATTGTTTATTTAGTTTAAAATTATTAATATTTTTGCAATCTTTTTCCTGCTCCGAACCCAATTCGGGCGGGGGGCGTTTTAATTTTAAAATTCTCCAAATTTAAAAAATGAAACGTAAAAACAGTATCAGAAATTTTAAATTTCTCCACTTAGGGGCGTTCTTAACTTACGGGAAATTGAAACGCCAGGCCAGTGAATCCCACAGACTAAAGTAAAAGGACTTAAGTTTAAATTTTCCCCAGATGTTAAAAGTCGCGGGTCATAGGATCGTTGGGTCTATGGGGTTTAAGTATAAAACATACCTGGTTTATAATTTGAAATTAAAACAGGTGACCTTTTAATTTAGGGGGAGCCAATCCGAAAAAAAAAGCACACAACCCAAAAAATTTTTACAATCAAAATTTTGTCATTTCGAGGGGGACGTACAATACTTAACAAACACCCCTCCCTCTCCCCCTGGCGGTAGGGGGTGCAAGTTTGAAAACTTAAAAGGGAACCCCATTTTTTATTGCTATTCGGAACTTTGACTAAAAAAACATAATTTGCCAAACATTTTTTTTTTATTTTGATAGAGCCGCTGCAACGACGAAAATTTAATTTCTTTTTCTTTCTTACTGAGAACCCAGCTTACGATTCGCAATACATTAACAATAAAAAAACACGTTTTCAAAATTTTTAATACCGAAAATTTGCTTAAACAAACTTTTTTTATTTTTTTATTACTCATTAATTACTTCTCAAAACTGCTTGAGCGTAACCCAGGAACAACACGGGGCTAGCATTTTTTTTTTCCCCTTTGGGGGCTTGTTAACGTGAGTCCCCCCGCCCTCACAATTTGGGGGGCTTGAACTTGGTAAACCCCCCATGAGGGAGGGCGAGTGGGGACCCACCAGTTAAGGGGAAGGGCAATAGTGACCCCCCATAAAGCAAGGGTCGATGGTGCACAACCCCCTTAAAGGAATCGATGGTGACAACCAGTTAAGGCAAAGGGCGAGTGTGACCCACCCTGAAGGGAAGGTCGAGTATGCCCAACCCTTAAGACAAATTCGAGTAGTGGGGCCCAGCCAGTGAAGGCAAGTCAGTGGTGACAAACCAGTTAAGGCAAGGGGAAATATACCCACCGTGAAGCAAGGGCGTGTGGGGACCCAAACCCTTAAAGGGAAGGGCATGGGGGACCCCAAAATTAAAAAAATTGCTTTTTACACTCTCTCCATGAAGGAATTCTCAAAATGTCCCATTATTTTTTAAAGGGTAAAAAGTAAACGACAGCGAAAGTTACTTGTCTTTTTTTAGCATTAAAGGATTATGCTTCACAACTCTTCTTTTTTCTTTCCATCTATTCAAACTTTCGTTGGGTTCCTATACCTGCATCTTTAAAGTTCCCCTAAAAGAAATCAAGGGGGGTTTAATCCGGGATCCGGGGGCCCCGAAATGGGGCCACCCCCCCTATCCACCATTTGGGGGCCTTTTATTCAAAAAAATCCCTACAAGACGAGCATAAGCGGACACCATCCCTTTTTGATCCAAAATTTTGTCTAACCGCAAGGGAAAATTCTCTGGGATCTGGCAAATCTTTTCGAGGAAATCTAAATACTTGGACTATTTTTTTTGGACGTTTAAAAAAATGTGGTCCAATGACTTGGCCATTGCAAATGCCTACCCATACATACAAACTCCAACGATTTGATTAAGCACCTCACGATATCAATGTGGATTTTCTGGTGACCAATAGTGGCAATTATGCCTAATGACATACCATTGCTGATGAATGTTGCTTCATCACTGAAACAAATATTACTAAAAAATCTGGATTCTGATCTAACATCTCAAGAGCCCATCTACAAATTGTACTCTGAGTATGTAGTCGGCCTCATTTAATTCCTGTACCAGAGTAATATGATACGGAGGGTAATTGACTGATCGTAACAATCTATGTGCCGTAGTTGAGGGATTCCCAGTTCTCGTTCTATTTGACGGGTACAAATATGGGGATTTTGATGAACCATAGCCAAAACTAATGCGAAAAATCTAGGGTCATTATTATTATGAAGTCTATTCCTTTGCCTTTCGCGATGAAGTGGCTTATTACGAGATCTCCTTTCAATGTTATAATTGTTGATCAGTAGGATGGCGGCAATTTGGGAATCGCTCCGCATAAGTACGGGCAGTAAGTCTGTAATTTCTACCACATTCACCAAAGGTTATAAGAATATCGACTACTTCTGTGGGCGTATAATTTGCCTTTTTACCAAAATTTTATCAGAGTACAAATGTTAAAAAAATACATAAACACTTGTGACTTTGGCACTAAATGGAGTGCGCACTGAGTGTGCACTCGCCGCAGGTAATTGAGCGTTCTTGTGCGTACTTTGGACCATTCAAGTTGCCTAAAGGGCAGATTACGCTAAAAGCAGTTTCTTGAAAAGTAATTAATGATAATAAAAAATAATGAAAAGTTTGTTTTAAAAACTAATTTCGAGTATTAACAATGCACACTAGGTCTCCCAGGGAAAACGCCATTAGTATCCCTCCAAAATTTTGTCCATTTAGTGCCGTATCATATTACTCTGGTACAGGAATTAAGTGAGGCCGACTACGTACTCAGAGTACAATTTTGTAGATGGGCTCTTGAGATGTTAGATCAGAATCCAGATTTTTTTAGTAATATTTGTTTCAGTGATAAAGCAACATTCATCAGCAATGGTAGTCTCAATAGGCATAATTGCCACTATTGGTCACCAGAAAATCCACATTGGTATCGTGAGGTGCTTAATCAACATTGTTGGAGTTTGTATGTATGGGTAGGCATTTGCAATGGCCAAGTCATTGGACCTCATTTTTTTGAACGTCCAATTAATAGTCCAATGTATTTAGACTTCCTCGAAAATGATTTACCAGCATACCTAGAGAATGTTCCCCTTGCAGTTAGACTAAATTTATGGTATCAACAAGATGGTGCTCCTGCTCATTATGCTTGTCTTGTACGGATGTTTTTGAATCAAAGGTTCCCAAATCGGTGGATAGGGCGGGATGGACCAGTTCTGTGGCCTCCGAGATCACCGGATTTGAACTCTCTTGATTTCTTTTTATGGGGATACGTTAAAGATGCAATGTATAGTGAAGCTCCAACGACAAGATTGAATATGATGGAAAGAATAAGAAGAGCTTGTGAAGCTATAACTCCTTTAATGCTAGAAAATGTACAACGTAACTTTCGCTGTCGATTACTGTTATCCTTAGAAAATAATGGTGCACACTTTGAGCATCTCCTTCATGCGGAGAGAGCTGATAACAATGCAATCTTGCCTTAACTGGTTGGGTTGTGACCGAACCTGTGTGGGTAATCCCTCCGTCGGACTTACCGATCAACAGACGCCCCGCTTTCACTGAGATGGTCGCCAGTTCCTTTGACCTTTGTAAGGAACAAGGTATAGATGTGCGCGTCGCTTCCTTTGTCGGCGCTCGTCCTTTGTGATGAGCCGCGCCGCCTTTGAAGATGGCCGCCGCTGCGTCGGAACGATGTCGCGTCGGATGATGCAATCCCGACAGACAAAAGGTAAGATGACGTCGCAATCTCTTTCTCTGTTATTTCCAGGTGCAACGCGGGATATATGATCAGACCACGACGACTGGAAAAGCACGAGAGGAACGTCGTAGGATGTGACACAAAGGGTAAGTAACGCACTCGCTATGTTACTCGGCACAAAGTTTTATTGTGTTATTCCGCACAGGAACACGCTCTTGTATTGTCCGCTAAGTATACACAGTTTTTTCCTTACGCGACTTTCACAATCGATACGATTGGTGGTTAACGACAACGCACTTGCGGTTTTACGCCTTGCGAATCGGGTTGCCGACCGCCTATGAATGCGCACGATGCCGGACCGTCAGTAATTACGTTTTCACGGGACAGGACCGGGTTTCGGTTAAACCCCGCTTCAACCCGTAATCTTTTACGAGAATTGGGCCGCGTTTCTCGCCACGGATCACAACTCGAAGTAACGTAAGCTCGACTCGTCGTAGACGCGAGATCACTAGGTTTCTCGGTATAGATTCACCTACGATTACTGATCGAACGAACGTAGTTTCGCGTTGAGAAAAATCCCCGACTGACTGTGTCGATGAGCGTTCCGCGCCGTCTTATATAGGAAAGTAGCCAGGAGTCGCCCCACCAGGGAGCCGCGAGCCAATCAGCGCTCGGCGCCCCACTACTGGGTCTCCGGCCAATCTCTGCGCTACCGCGTAGACTCGACTCGGCACGAGTTCCTCTTTTCTATACTTTCGCACTTAACGCTCGACTCATGAAAAGTTCCTATTTAATATAAAATTAGGATTATTACTTTAAATGCTATTTCGCCGCATTCTGGCTATGTTGGATGCTAGAAAAGCGTAATTAAATATAAAATAAATTTAAACAATCATATATAGTAGGCCAACTAAACGAGCAAATAAATAAGGTGTAAAAATTTTTTTATTAATAGTTAAATCATTAAATTAACATTCCGTTACAGAATCAATATAAATTGTAAACGTTTCGACTGCACTACAGTCTTTATCAATACATAAAAGTTAAATATTAAAATACAAAGTTAGATGTTAAAAATACAAAGTTAGTTAAATATTAAAATATAAAATTGAAACGATTCTTCGCTGTTGACCAATAGATATGCAAGGCGATTGGTCTGAGATGCCAAGTTGTGCGACATTTGAGCATGCTACGGATATAATACGCGAATTAAATCAATGTCAGAGAAAATTAAAAAATCTTTCAACTTACATTATCGTTTTAACAAGTCCTTTTCCCCGATATTTCAAGTGTGTGTTGCGAAGTCTGAATACCAAATGTCAAAATAGAGAGCGTAATGTATTTATTTATTACCAATGTTTTTTCTAAATTATGATTCAGCAAATTTTTTAAGTATGTCAAAATAACTACTGTCTAACAATTCGATGTCTGTATTTAAATTAATTCCATTTTTCTGTTCTTTAATGTGGATCATTTCAGATATTAGTCTTTTATGGTAATTCTTTTCATGATCCATAATTTTAATATTGTCCCAGTCAAATGTATGTTGTTCGTTTAGAATGTGTTCCGTGATAACCGAATGTCTAGCAGAGTCTAATTTAATATTATTTTTATGTTCTTTAAGTCTCGTTCCTAACTGTCTTTTTGTCTGTCCGACATATGTGGCGTCACAATCGTTGCAATTCAATTTATAAATAACGTTAGAATTCGTGGGGCAATTATTTTTGTCCTTTTGAACTTTTATGAAGTCATTCAATTTTTTAATGCAACGATATCCTACCACTACGTCAGGTCTTCTTATTGCTGAAGCAACTTTCTCAGATATTGATTCTATATATGGTATGACAAAATATTTAATGTTAGTATTAGTATTATTAGTATCTGTTATATTGTTATTATTAGGCTTGTTAAATTTCTTAGTTAAGAGATTTTTTAATCTGCGTTTTATTTCTGTGAAAATTAGATCAAGAGGATAACCGTTGGATAGCAAAATGTTAATAGCTTTCTCTATATTTTTTTTGTGAAATTGCAGAATGTGATAGTAATAAAGCTCTATCTACCAAGTTATAAATTGTTCCTATTTTATGACAAGTCGGATGATTTGAAAAAAATGAAAGTAATCTACCTGAGAATGTCTTTTTGTGATACCAATCTAAATAAATTTTGTTATCTATTACTTTGATCATTATGTCTAAAAAGCTTATACAACGATTTAATGATTTAACTATTAATAAAAAAATTTTTACACCTTATTTATTTGCTCGTTTAGTTGGCCTACTATATATGATTGTTTAATTTTGTTTAATTTATACGAGCCTTTCATTAATTAATAAAATAAATGTTTTAATTAATTAAATAAAATTATCGGGCAGGTTTGCCGATAGGAACTTTTCCTGATGTCAGAAAATTATAAAAGGTTCAAGATCGACTCGGAAGCTTGATTAACTTTATAAATCGATAAAAATAGATTCGTGTAGATCTGGATCTACATGATCGATTCGCACTTAATGAGCATAAAATATTTTTATCCCGGAGGATAAAATACGTTTAAATATACATTACCCGAATCTATTTTTTCACAAAACTAAAATATATTAGAATCATTTGGATTCATAAAAAACACAAAATAATACCCTTTTGGGCCATCAAGCTTGTCGATCATGAATCGTATTAAAACATATTTATCCGCATGCTAATACATATTACACGCAACTATTTACATTATTTATATAGGATCGTTTTGACGTTTCTTTCTGATCGATACGCTATCAATAATTATGCAGGTTGTTGGATCGCGCTGCAACGTACGTATCTCCTTGATTTGATCAATTAATCGCTGGACGATCAGAAACGCTATTGCGTATTGGGATTTGAGTCGAATACGTCGTTAGGATCGTTCTCACCTAACCAGGACGCGAGATGACGTCAAATGCTTCTGAGGTTTCCTAGGATGGATTTTAGGACATAGGTGAGTACTCTTTATTATGAATAACCTCAAGAAGTCATTCTCATCGCTCCAAGCATTTCGCTATCTTGCTAAAACGACCATGTGGACTCGATCTTATTATCCCAATACGTTTCTTCTGATGCAATCTTCGCGAATGTATCATTAATCGCGCTCCATATACGATTAATCACGATCTAGTGAATTTAGGTTAATGGAAGTCTGGAAATCACTAGGCGCTTGATTTAGGACTCGAGTTAACGATCTATGTTGATTTTAGGTGTTCATGAATTCATCTAGTGATTTTCCCCTAGATTTGATTATGGACGCGTTTTACATGTTAGCACGCTTTAGTTGACCATTAAGAAGTTACTGTAGGATGAATCCGAGTTCGCATCAACGCTTTATGCACAAATTGGTTAGTATAAGAGATACGTTGCAGGATAAGGGCGTATTTTATATTTTAGGTCAAGAAACGATCCAGTAATGCTTAAAGCTATGGTTAATATATTTATTTAACATATTTACAGGTTCGCAACCTATCTTTTTATTTCAGATCCACGGGTGAATGCTGCGATGTCCTTGGGATCGGCGGATGAGTTGCTGGAACACCTGCTGCCTGGGCATCCGAGATGGGCTGATCCGGGTCGCGACCTACCGTCGGTCGCAGGGTCACCACTCGACCTTGCCTTAACTGGTTGGGTCACCACACGACCTTGCCTTCACTGGCTGGGTCACTACTTGACCTTGCCTTAACTGGTTGTGTCACCACTCGACCTTGCCTTCACTGGCTGGGTCACTACTCGACCTTGCCTCAGTGTTGTGAGACGAGCCCGGTTTTCTTGCGCATGCGCGGCGAACGTAGTATCAGTGAAGTAACTCCATATGTAAAAAGGTGTACCGTTAGTCACCCGTATAGTTGTAAGTTATAATTTTGTAAATTTTTATTAAAAAAAAGATATACAAAACGGAGGGATATAAAAATAACTTTAAACAAGATATATAAAAACTAAAAAATTTTATTTGGCAGAAAAATTATGGAATACCAACATTTGTTGCAAGGATAAGGGAAACTGCCAAAAACCTTACCAGTATTCAAAAAACAAAAGTACATTTATTAAAATACAAAATAAAATTATTTTATAAATATAAAAATTAAATTTTTATATTAATATTTAAATTTAAAAGAAAATAAATATTGCATCCTAGATAATAAACAATAAAATAAAAAATATTTGCCATAACTTTAAAACTAAAGATTTTATAAAATTTATAAAAATATTAATTCTATATAAATATTTAATGGCTTACATTTAATAAATTTATAATAAAAATATCTTAAATTTATTAAATAATAAAACTAAAAATAATTAAAAAATAAAAATATTGCACTATCTTTGGCAAGAAGAAAATCTGGAAAATAAATAAAATTAATATATACATCTATTTAAAAATAAAAATATTGCACTTTGCATCTTTGGCAAGAAGTAAATCTGAAAAATAAATAAAATTAATATACACATATAAGATACATGTATTATTGCAATCCATAATTTACATTTACTTACTGGTATTCAATCTTCTTCCGTTGGGCTTTCGCATTGTAATCCTCTGTTGGGCCAAAGCTTTCGCGCCAATTCGCGCCCATATCCTCTGCAGACAGTCATCTAGATACGTGTCTGTTAATACTAGCCTAACAGACAACATGGCCGCGCATGCGCGAGAAAACCGGGCCCGTCTCACAACACTGCCTTGCCTTAACTGGTTGGGTCACCACTCGACCTTGCCTTCACTGGCTGGGTCACTACTTGACCTTGCCTTAACTGGTTGTGTCACCACTCGACCTTGCCTTCACTGGCTGGGTCACTACTCGACCTTGCCTTCACTGGTTGGGTTGTGACCGAACCTGTGTGGGTAATCCCACCGTCGGACTTACCGATCAACAGACGCCCCGCTTTTACCGAGATGGTCGCCAGTTCCTTTGACCTTTCCAAGGAACAAGGAATTGATGTACGCACTGCTTCCTTTGTCGCCACTCGCCCTTTGTGACGTGCCGCGCCGCCTTTGAAGATGGCCGCCGCTGCGTCAGACGATGTCGCGTCGGATGATGCAATCCCAACACGAGACGGGTAAGACTAATGCGCAATCACTTTCTCTATTATTTTCAGATTCAACGCGGGATTGTCAATTACTTCACGAAGGCTGAAAGATAAAGAGAGGAACGGGATGTGACACAAAGGGTAAGTAACGTACTCGCTATGTTGGCTCGGCACAAAGTTTTATTGTGTTAATCCAAATAGGAACACGCACTTAGTTTATCCACGAAGTGTACACAGTTTTTTCCCTACGCGTATCTCAATCGAAACGATTGGTTCTAACGACACCGTACTTGCGGGTTTACGCCTTGCGAATCGGATAGCCGACCGCCTATGAATGCGCACAATGCCGGACCGTCAGTAATTACGTTATCCACGCGACAGGACCGGGTTACGGTTAAACCGCGCTTCAGACCACAATCTTTTACGAGAATCGGCCGCGTTTCTCGCCACGGATCACAACACGAAAGAACGTAGATTTGACTCGTCGTAAACGCGAGATCACTAGGTTTCTCGGTATAGTTTCACTTACGATTACTAATCAAACGGACGTGGATTCGCGTTGTGAAAATTTCCCGACTGACTGTCTCGAGGAGTGTTCCGCGCCGTCTTATATAGGAAAGATGCCGGGAGTCGCCCCACCAGGGAGCCGCGAGCCAATCAGTGCTCGGCGCCCCGCCACTGGGTCTCCGGCCAATCTGCGCTACCGCGTAGACTCGACTCGGCGCGAGTTCCACTTTACTATACTTTCGCGCTCCACGCTTGACTCATAAAGAGTTCCTATTTTATAGAAAGTTAATATTATTGCTTTAAATGCTATTTTGCCGCATTCTGGCTATGTTAGATGCTAAATAAGCATAATTAAATATAAAATAAACATTTTAATTAATTAAATGAACTTACCAGGCAGGCTTGCCGATAGGAACTTTTTATGGTGTCCGATTATTATAAAAGTTTCAGGATCGACTCGGAAGCTTGAATAACTTATGAATTGATAAAAATAGATTCGTGTAGAACTGGATCTACATGATCGATCCGCACTAAATGAACATAAAATATTTTTATCCGAGAGGATAAAATACGTCTAAACAAACATTACGCGAATCTATTTTTTCACATAACTAAAATATATTGGAATCATTTAGATTCGTATTAAACGCAAAATAATATCTTTTGGGGCCATCAAGCTCGTCGATCTTGAATTATGTTAAGACTAATTTATACGCATGTTAAACATATATTACATGCAACTATTTACGTTTTATACATAGGATCGTTTTGGCGTTTCTATTTAGTTGATACGCTGGCAGAAATTAATGCAAGTTGTTTGTGCGCGCTGCAACGTATGTATCTCATTGATTTGGCTAATTAATCGCTGGACGATCAGAAACGATATTATACATTGAGATTTGAGTCAAATACATCGTTAGGGTCGCTCTTACCTTTCCATGATGCGAAATAACGTCAAATGCTTCTGAGGTTTCCTGGGATGGATTTTAGGATACAGGTAAGTGTTCTTTATTACAAATAACCTCAAGAAATCATTCTCGTCTCTCCACGGTCAGTATTTCGCTATCTTACTAAAACGATGATGTGGACTCGATTTTATTATCCCAATGTGTTTTTCTGGATGTAATACTCGCGAATATACCGTTAATCGCGATCCATATACGATTAATCTCAATCTAGTGAATTTACGTTAGTGGATGTCTGAAAATCACTAGGTGTTTGGTTTGGCGCTTGAGTTGCCGATCTACGTTGATTTTAGATGTCCATGAACATATCTAGTGATTTTCCCCTAGATTTGGTTATAGCCGCGTTTTACATGTTAGCACGCTTCATTTGATAACTAAGAAGTTAATCTAAAATGAATCTAAGTTCGCATCAACGCTATATGCACGAATCGGTTAGAATGGGAGATACGTTGCAGGATTAAAGCGTAGTTTATTATTTAAGCCAAGAAACGATCCGTTAAGACTTAAAATTATGATTAATATATTTATTTATACTATTTACATTGTTACAACCTATCTTTCTATTTTGCATCGACCGGTGAGTTTCTCGATATCTCGGGAAGCTGCTGCTGGACTGCTAGAACGAAGATAAATGGATCGTTTGAGATGGGGCAATCCGGGTCGTGAGCTACCGTCGGTCGCAGGGTCACCACTCGACCTTGCCTTTACTGGCTGGGTCACTACTTGACCTTGCCTTAACTGGTTGGGTCACCACTCGACCTTGCCTTCACTGGCTGGGTTGTGACCGGACGGTAGTAGGAGAATGGCCCCTCACTCGTATTATCGGTCATCAGATGCCCCGCTTTCACCTGAATGGTCGCCACTTGCTTTGGCCTAAATAAGCAAGAAGGTAGTTGGTTTGATGTAGACCCTTCGAAGTACGGAGGATTGAGACGTCGTGTCCCTTTGTTCCCTTTGTGAGACGCCGCGCTTCCTTCAGAAGGTTGCCGTCGCGGTTGCGCAGTTCGGAACTGCTTAGATGTTTCGCGGACAAAGGATTGCCGCAGGATCTTGATTATGTTACTTCTCCTTTGTTTCAGGATACCGCCAGACCTTTATGTCGCCTTTGACGCGGAATTACAACTGCAGGAGGATCATCGAGGGATTCGGAAACGTAGGTAAGTGAGGTATACACTGTTTAACTTGGCACAAGAAGTTTATTCTTATTAAGCGTTCAGTAATCACTTATCTTATACAATCGCCTACGGTTTACACACGAATGATCGACGGTTAACAATTTACACGCTTTGTTTGACTAGGCGCTAACTAGTTACACTGGGTTCGAACACTCGCGAATTAACGCTTGCGACACACGTCGTGACGCCTATGAGTTTTCGCGTTCTATCCAATAGACAGATCGGTTCGCGAAGAGACTTCGCAATATCTGTCGTCCTGATTGAGACAGTTATCTCGGACACTTCCGACTACACGCACGAGCGATACAAGTTGGACTCGCGTATGGCTACGTACTAACGATCGGTTGTCGCGATGAGATAGGATCTCTAACGAGACTGGATGATGTCCCGGACACGCGTTGACTGTCAGTCCGTTCGTAGCCAGTTACTGAGTGTCACGCACTGTGTGTCGAGCGGTGGTCGCTCGATCTTTTATAACGCTCGCGATGCCGCGCGCTTGCCCCTCCATCGACCCGCCGACCAATCGGGCAACGCCGCCCCACCGCGGGACTCGGAACGAATCATCGCGAGGTCAGATAGCGCTGGCTCCGCAAAAGTTCCTTCTTGGCGTTTTTCGTAGGTAAACTCGACTCGACAAAAGTTCCTTTTATTAAATAATTTACTCAAATTATAAGACATGCTCGTTGGATGTTTCCGAGCATCCCTTATGACTGCAAAGTGCTTATTAATAAATAAATAAATAAACATTCATTAAAGTTAAACTATTTAAGCTTTATACATGCTTGTTTAAAAAATAACTTAAAGTCCCTCTTGGCGGTCGGATTGTGGATTCGTGGTCGAGTAGTATAGGTTCCACGAATTCACAACCCGTTTGAAACAAAACACATAAACATAAAAATTACGCTTCTAAAACTAACTTAACGCTACCAATCAATGGGCGTACGATACGCGGCGCACCTATACTATATGTTATGCCTACGTTGTTTTTTTGTATTTACTTCCTTTGTATATATGTATTTTTATGTTAGGGTCGTTGCAACGGATCCTTGCGACTTTATCGCTGAATGTAGTCCATTCGCGGGATATCTCTTCTAGATACAAACGCATGTTTTTGGGGTATCCGCTGGAACGATCCTGATTATATTTTTTGTATCACTTAAGGTCTATGTTTAATATTAACTAATAAAATTAATCCTAACCATAAAATAAAATAAAGTTAACGCTTCACGCGTTGGGACGTCTAACGCCTCGGGCTCGCACTCGCCCTCGCCCATCAAGCATGTTCCAGCCATATTTGGCCTTCCATCACCTGTGGAAGGTAATCTGCCCGTTTGATCCACTGGGGGTCATTTTAATACATGTCTTGGCCTGTCTGGCGATAGAGAGTACGAATCCGATGCGCTATTATGTCCAATGCAAATAAAAAATAAAATTGACGCGTTAGGACGTTCGAACTAATGCTAAGCTACTTAAGACTAAAATGGTTATTTACAAATGTACATGACCTTACGCCAACTCTTCTCCATTAAGGCGGGCTGCCTAATGGGACTCCATCGTGACCCTGACTCGCTCCTGGAACTCCTGGGATGTCGTCTAGGTGTCCGATGGGTGTTTATCCGTTTGCTCGGGTGTAAGGTTCTCGGCTATTCCCTTGGCCTTCTCGGTTAAGACCTTGGAGGTTTGGGGAATTGCTGGGTTCTCGTTCGGGATGGCGTCCGTAGAATCGCGGCCAGTGGTCGGTCGCATACCCCCTTCGATACCTTCGGGAGCCTGCTTGCTGGCTGCCGGAGATATCTCCTTGGAATTCGTAGGAGGTATCTCGGACGATGTTGACGAATTGAGTTTTTGCCCTTCGTCACTTTTGATCTTTTTAGATTTGGATGATCTAAGTTTTACGATGTCCTCCTCGTCGGTTTCTTGGGAGGATTCCTCTATATAAGATACTTTTCTTTTTATCCGCTGTTTTGGGATTGACTTGAGAGCTCCGGCATCCTTGATGAGGCATCTTAGCTCCTTGGATACTGGTTGAATACTTTTGACTCTGATGCCAGGTGTAGCTTTTAATTTTGCATCATTGAACTTCGGTGAAAGGTGTTTGCGTGTTTCCTGTCCGTTGGGAGGACGGTTCTCGTCATCTTCTTGTTCAGAGTCCGAAATTATTATGGGTCGTCTATGGTCCTTAACTCGTTTGGATGAATTCGAGAATGATGTTGATGGCGTAGCGTGTTGCATCTTTAGATCTTTGTTGTTATTTATTTTATCATGAACTTCGACTACTTCCGGTGTGGCTCTTTTTCCTGACGACTTGGGTTTTGGTTCCGACACCGTGTAAGAATTTTTTTCTTTACTCGCTGGACTTGATTTTTTCTTGTCGTTGACAGCTTTAGGTAGATCTTTGTTCTTTCCACTTGTCGGTGGCGTTCCAAGTGTTGAATTTTTTGATGACGTAGATGGGTGTCCGTATGCCAGCTGTATCGGTGTATCTCCATCTACCAATGCTAATGGCTTGCTGTCTCGGAGTTGTCGAATGGCTTCTGGGTCATAGATGCTCTCTTCCGGATGATTTTCGTGATGCTGGCCTTTCTTGTCATAAATAATGTACTGTCTATTCCTATTTGGACCTTCTAGGATGACCGTTGATAATTTGTCTGCCCAATCGGCGTGTATTCTTTTAGCCGATTCTTTTCCGGTAATCTCTTGAGTGACGATGACTGGCTTATACTGAAAAATATTAAAGTTTTTATTGCACGTCACTGTCGTTTTAGATGTAATTGTAACGACTGTGTTGTCCGAATAATCGACGAGCGTAAACTTGTCCATGTGTGAGTGCGTTTCTGATGTATCTTCAATTATCTGGGCTTTAATACCGTTCAGGATCTCTTCTTCTTCGCTCTCGGTGTCTAAGAGAGGAGCTTGTTGGAGATTTTGCAAAGCTGCTTGCATTCTTTGGATGCGACTCTTTTTTCGCGCTGTTTGTCGGCGCTTTAATTCTTCTTGAATCTGTTTAGTTAATTCGAGTTCCTGCTTCGACAAGATGTTAAATTCGTCGTCCATTGTGTCGCGATATAATTTGCTCTGTTTTTTATTTTTATCCGACACTGGGTGATAATTTATTAACGCACGAGTATTAGCCGCTGCACATGTATTGACTATCGGTACTTGTTGCGTGTGTGATGCGCACTTCTATCGGCACGTGTGTCTCGTGTGACGCGTAACTACCGTTTGACGGGTTGTTACGCTTTGCCGCTATGACGCGGTACGGTGCGTCGTCTGCTTGGATTTCCCCCTCCACGCGCTTTACAGGGATGTACTTAGCGTCGCTTGCTGGGGAGAGATATCTTAATTTTTTCTTTTTTCTTTTTTAGATCCGGTGATGTTGCTGATTTCCTCTGACAGCGTCTCGTGGCAGGTGAGCTATTTTCTTTCTTCCTGGATTTCGCACGTTGGGGTTTCTTCTCTGATGTTGGGAGCTTTGTTTCTATTCGGGTGGACGTTTTCTTGGGTAAGTATCTTGACTTTCGAGTCTTTTACGCTGGGGTAGATTTAATGTGAGTTTTGTATTGTCTAATGTTGTATTATTTGATTTCCAGACTTTTTAGACTCCTAACGTGTATTGAATACGTACTTGATTTTGTGTTTTTCCTTGTATCTAATTTAAGCTTATTTCTATTTTTATTTCTTATATTCTAGGTTAATAATAATTAGACTTAAAATTATTGTTATTATAAATAATAAATTTATTATTAATTTTTAACTTATATATCTAGGATAACTGAGATTATATTAATATAAATAGTACCTCTACCATGGTAGCAATAGACTTATTATAATTGGATATCTAATACTTATAATTAAAGAAAGTAATATTTTGAAATTTTTTTTAAAAATAAATAATGACACAAGTGTGTTTTATCTAATTTGATCTGATTAAAATAAATTTTCGGTTTGCACGATTTTGTTTATTATAATTAACTTATTCTACTTGACTTAAGATTATTTTAATTGTTAGTATGCGTTTTAAAACTAATTCTTATTTTCTAAATTTAAAATAATAGTATAATATTTAAAGTTATTAAAATATTTCAAAATAATATTGTTGTCTAATGATTCGCTGCATTTTATGTAAACAATTTGCCATAAATCACTTATTATTTATATATACATATTAAAATGGAAATTGTCTTATAAATTATGTGTAACGTGATATTATAATGAGCGAATCACATAAAATAAGCGAAATAATAATAACGAAACCTTAATTACTGAGATAAACGAATTTTAACAAAGACTTGAAATTAAGTTATTGTAACATAAAAAATAATTTTGTGTTTTTGTAAATAATAAAATTTTGTTACGAGGTTCCTTTTACATAAAATAAATTAAATTATTATATATTTAACTTGGGCTTTTTACACCCCCTTCCAATTTGGACTTAAATTGGAATTAAAATTTGAAATAAAAATGTTTTCAATTCACGATTGATTATACCTCGTCGTTTTATTTATCATTATTGACTATATTTAGGGATAACTATGTTTTATCTAAACTTAATTTATAGTATATTATATTTTTATACGTAAAAAATTTTTACTTTGTGAATATCTAGAGAGATTAACATTTAAATATTTATTTAGTCTTAAGTTAGAAAATTTTAATAATAATGTTATTTTATACATATTTACATTGTCTATGGCAGAAAAATGAATTATTTTCTGTCCTTTCTCTTTTTGAGTTTTCTATTAGAGATTCTACGCCCCCTTCTAGTTTTTATTCTTCTAGAAGCTTTCCGTGTGGGTTGGGAAGTTGTTTGGCGCCTTTGGTATTCGGCATCTTTCTTAATGAAGAAACTTATGATTTCCTCCGGATCGATGGTTATTTCGCTCGACGAATCTGTGGATGTTGTTTCTGATTCAGATGTCGATGTATCAATATCCAGTAATTTTTCTGTTTTGTTTATTAGTCTTAATAATTTATTATTGAGCTGTTGTTGTGAAATTTCTGGTTGATTTACTTTCTCTGTATGAGACATATCTTGTTTTGGGTTATCACTTTTGTTTGTTTTCGGTTCTGGTGAAGTTTGTTCCGAAGATGTGCTGGACGTTTCGTTTTCACGTTTGCGTTGTTGTTTAGGTGTCCTTAGATGATTCAGGTTGTTATTTTGTCTCCAACTCATTTTCTTGGGTTTTTGATTTTCTTGGAGACTGGATAATTTTTTGATGGTTCTTTCTTTTTGTGCAATACTTTTGAATGTTTTAGCACGTAAGTATTTAAATTTTTTCGCTTCAGCTTGAAGCTTGTTTACTTCTTCTTTTAGTCGCTGGATTTCTTCTTGATGTGCGCTTCGATGTTGGGTTAGTGTGTTAATTCTTTTGTCTCTCTCTATTCTAACAGATGATGGGAAACTTGATATATGGGTTGCTGAATTGCCCCCTTCCATTCTCGAAGTAGATGGAAGATTTAATATTTGGGCTGATGAATTGCCCCCTTCCAAGTTAGATTTTCTTGGGGTTTTCTTTTTCGGTTTAATCGATATACTATTGACCCATTTCGGTTTTGGTCTTTTTTTGTTGTTGTGTGGTTTCTGGTTATGTTTTGTTTTTTTATTCCACATATCGTTGTTAGTGGAGTACACATTGTTGTTGTCTTTTTTCTTGGGTGTTTTCTGCTGATTCGACAGTTTTATATCGCGCAGTCTTGCTTCTAAGTTAGCTATACTTTCTTTCTTTTCGCGATTCTTTTTGTTGTTCGGGTTTTTTCTTTCTCTAACTGTCGTATTTTCTTCTCGAGCTGTTGTTTGCGCTCGTTTATTCTGCTTCTTTCTTCTCTGCTGATTGATGATATTAGTTTCGTTGAATTTTTGGCGTTTTGAAATTTTACGACGAAATTATCATCCTGATAATTTATTGTTGCATCAAATTTCACCAAAAAATCGTGACCTAGTACCATCTGGAACGCAAATCTGTCCACTACGTAGAATTCGTGTACCAGTTGCGTATTATCGATGACTAGAGTTATTTGTATCTTGCAGGCTATAGTTAGCTCTTGTTCGCCGAATGCACCTTTGAGTTTGCATTTTCGTATTGGGATCCTGTTGAGGATTTCCCCGGCTTTTGTTAATTTTTCTAATGTCATTTTTGACATTACTGAAATCTCAGCACCTGTATCTACTAGGGCGTTGATTTGGGTATTCCCGACATTTATGTCAATGATTGGGTGACATTGTTTGTCGTCTTGGTCTGTGACGTCGTCGTCACTTAGATCTTTTAAGATCTTTTTGGTTCTCATGATCGAGACCTGTTTTATCTCGTATTTCTCCGTCGGTTCGCTGCATTGTGAGCTTTCATCCAAGGACGAGATTGATTCTGTAGACGATGTTTGCTTCTGCCGTATCGATGAAATTCCTTTCTTTCCCGGCGCTTTCGTCTCAAAGTTCGAGGTTGTTTTCGCTTTCGCGCCTCCCTTTGATTGCGCTGCGTTTTTATTCCGGGTCTGATCACTGTCAGAATCTGGAAATTCCACTTTAGGCTTGGCTTTTTTCGCTACGTTTTGTCCATACCATGGGAGTGCTTTCGTTTCTCCTCTTCGGTTGTATGGATTATTTTTCGCATTCCATTGCGGTCTGCGATTGGATGTTGATGTATCTTGCTTCTTCTTGGATGCACTTCTGGTTGGTGTTTTGTCTGAAGATCTTTCTCTTGCAGACTTCGTTTCAGCTGCGGCCTGCCTTTCGTCTTGAATTTCTTCTAGAATCGCAGTCAGGTCTGAGATGTTTTTTGTGGTGGACCACTTAATCTCTCGCGAGACATCTTTGTCGAAGTGTCTCTTTATGCATCGGATTATTTCAACATCTCCCATGGGTGGGTTGAGGTGTTTAGCCTGTCTCGCCAAGTCCATCGCGTAGTCGGACATATTGCTTGTCTTCGTCGCGTGGTACTGTCCCATGTAGAGTTTCTCTCTAAATTTCGCTTGCTGATTTTCGCCCCAATAGTGTTGGATAAACGCTTCGCGGGCTTCGTTTATGTGCGCGAAGTCCTGGATTTCAAACCATATGGATGCTTGGTCCTTAAGACTTTTTCCAAAGAAATGTAGCAAATCTTGATCTTCGATCTCTTCGTAGAGTGCGATCGCATTAAATTTCTTAATGAATCTCATTGGATTCATTTCTTCGGTTTTGCCGTTAAATCTTATTTCATCGAAAGGATTTTTCAACCATCCACCTTTCGGTAACCTAATCCCGTTCATCGGAGCGACGTACTGTCTTGTGCCGATTACGTTTGTAGCATCGCCTGATTCTGCAACAGAATTCTGCGAATCGCATCGGAACATCAAGGCGTTGGCGTTTTTTAATGCTGTCAGAGCGGTTTCGAGTTTATCCTCTAGGCTTCTGATTTTCTCTTCGGCTAATTCCAAAGGCGTCTTCATTGTTGAAGTACCTTGCAGGTTGTTCTCGGACTTATGCATCGGATTTCTGATCTTTCCAGATCTAAGGGTTGAGACAGGTGAGTGTTGTACTCCCTTGAAAACTTTTTGGTCTTCGTCTTTATCCATTGTGCCGTAGAATTTAATAACCGAATTTAAAAGCTTGTTTTGCGCGAGATTGCGTTAGCCTTAAATATAGACAATTACCTTTGATTACTTTAACGATTTTATGTTAAAACGGACTATAATAATCAAATCACCCGGTATATAACGCGAATAATTGATAAAAAATCGATGACTTAAAATCAACTCGATTTTATTTCGTGAACACCCGTTGGTTGGGTCGTAATCGTTTGACCTTTTGTTTGAGAACGCAGGTGTTCGAGATGGTCGTTTGACCTTTAGGTCGCTGCGCGGTATGCGTCTCTCGTCGGCGTAACACGAGTAGACTCGCGGCTTCGCCTTTGATGCGCGGCGTCCGTTTGTTGCGCGGTTTTACTTTCGTTGCGCGATTTATCTTTGATGCGCGGTGCGCTTTTTGATCGATCAATTTTTCCAGAAAATTTTATTATTTCCTTCGTAATTAACTGAAATTAACTAAATTTACAATTAATTAACATGAACTGGCTAAGCAATTTCTTGCTTTCTTTTATTAGCCTTCCACCGTTTTTAATTTTGCATATTTTTAGGAAAATACAAGGAAAATGGGAATTTTCTTGCATGCACTACACCATTAGCCAGACGCAACAATTTGTCCGTCTTCTTTTATTGGCAGGTGTTTTTAGATGTGCACTTACATTCCATGCAAAATGTCGGTTTATATTTCTAACCCGTTTACTTTGTTACGGCTTGTCCCAGGCGCTACATAACTTTCACGTATTTTCAGGGATGTAGCCGATGTGCTATTTCGCGGATTATCCTTTGTTTGATCGATAAGCGACTTATTGACACGCGCTATTATTATGACGGATTTATTAGAATTTATTCGGTTCGAATTTAATCTATACGAATTCTGCCGTCGGATGCGTCACTTTCTCACGCGATCGTTTCGGATTTTTATCTTCGCACGAAACGATTTGCTAAATGCACCACCATTTAAGGCAAGGGTGACTAACTCTTCGAGTTTTTCGCTTTGAGGTTAATCTCTGCGAGAAAACAATTTTTAGTTTTACAATTTTCCGATTGCTTAATTGTGCGATACTTAATCAAAAGAATTATACGCGCGAATAGTTTAGTGATATTTCGATCAATGGATCTGCGATACTTAGTTAAAAGAATTACACGCGAAAATAGTTTTATGATATTTCGATCAACAATCTTGCGATACTTAATTAAAAGAATTATACGCGAATTTAGTTTTATGATATTTCGATCAATAATTTTGCGATACTTAATTAAAAGAATTATACGCGAATTTAGTTTTATGATATTTCGATCAATAGATTCTTTTTGTTTCGAATTTAATCTAATCAAAAGAGAATTTAACAATGCACCAGTGGTTACTGTAAAAGGTGACTAACTGTATTTTCACTTTGAATTCAATCTCCGCGAAAATTTTCTTGTTGTCGCGATTTTAGTTTCAGAATATCACAGACGCTACATATCTTCGCGTACTTCTTGCAATTTCTTACTTATTTGCTTCGCGATTGATTTATGTGACTCGTGTCGCCTAATTTGACTGTTTGAATCCGAAGATTATTAATCTATCTCCACTGTGTGGGTTTTTAGACCATTGTGGTTCGTATCCGAAAACTACAGATTTCGACTCAAAGAACCGTCGAATTTTGTCTCGACAGCTATCACGGTCGTCACGTAGTGGCTCGTTTTCGAAGACTACAGGTTTTATCCAAAGGACCGTCGAATTACGTTTCGACGGCTGTCACGGTCGCCACGTTGTGGTGTTTGGACCTCTAAAGAATATAGAAATCTCCGGTGAAACATTAGGCAATACTCACGGCGGCATTGTGACTAGCACTATTTCACTGTGACCGGACGGTAGTAGGAGAATGGCCCCTCACTCGTATTATCGATCATCAGATGCCCCGCTTTCACCTGAATGGTCGCCACTTGCTTTGGCCTAAATAAGCAAGAAGGTGGTTGGTTTGATGTAGACCCTTCGTTGTAGGGATGATTGAGACGTCACGTCCCTTGGTTCCCTTCGTGAGACGTCGCGCTTCCTTCAGAAGGTTGCCGTCACGGTTGCGCAGTTCGGAACTGCTTAGATGTTTCGCGGACAAGGATTGCCGCAGGATCTAGATTATGTTACTTCTCCTTTGTTACAGGATACCGCCAGAACTTGATGTCGTCTTTGACGCGGAATTACAACTGCAGGAGGATCATCGAGGGATTCGGAAACGCAGGTAAGTGAGGTATACACTGTTTAACTTTGCACAAGAAGTTTATTCTTATCAAGCGTTCAGTATTCACTTATCTTATACAATCGCCTACGGTTTACACACGAATGATCGACGGTTAACAATTTACACGCTTTGTTAGACTAGGCGCTAACTAGTTACACTGGGTTCGAACACTCGCGAATTAACGCTTGCGACACACGTCGTGACGCCTATGAGTTTTCGCGTTCTATCCAGTAGACAGATCGGTTCGCGAAGAGACTTCGCAATATCTGTCGTCCTGATTGAGACGGTTATCTCGGACACTTCCGACTACACGCACGAGCGATACAAGTTGGACTCGCGTATGGCTACGTACTAACGATCGGTTGTCGCGATGAGATAGGATCTCTAACGAGACTGGATGAAGTCCCGGACACGCGTTGACTGTCAGTCCGTTCGTAGCTCGTTACCGAGTGTCTTACGCACTGTCTACCAAGCGCTATGTGTTACTGCGTTCGCGGTTAGTCACTGTGTCTCTCACGCACTGTGTCTCTACGTTCGCAGCCAGTAACACATTGTGTGTACGCTCGCAGTCAATTACTGTCTGTCTCCAGTCAGTTACTGTGTGTGTACAGTCAATCACTCTGCGCCGACCGTCAGACACTGTGTCTCGAGCGGTGGTCGCTCGATCTTTTATAACGCTCGCGATGCCGCTTGCCCCTCCATCGACCCGCCGGCCAATCGGGCAACGCCGCCCCACCGCGGGACTCGGAACGAATCATCGCGAGGTCGGATAGCGCTGGCTCCGCAAGAGTTCCTTCTTTGCGTTCTTCGTAGGTAAACTCGACTCGACAAGAGTTCCTTTTATTAACTCAAATCATAAGAAATGCTCGTTGGATGTTTCCGAGCATTGCTTATGACTGCAAAGTGTTTACCAATAAATAAATAAATAAACATTCATTAAAATCAAACTATTTAAGCCTTATGCATGCTTGTTTGAAAAATAACTAAAAGTCTCTCTTGGCGGTCAGATTGTGGATTCGTGGTAGAGTAATATAGGTTCCACGAATTTACAATCCGCGTGAAACAAAAACACGTAAACATTAAATTACGCCTCTAAAACTAACTTATGCCTACGTTACTCTTTTTGTATTTATTTCCTTTATATATATGTATTTTTTTTTGTTAGGGTCGTTGCAACGGATCCCGGTGACTCTATTGTTGAATGTAGTTTACTCGCGGGATATCTCTTCTGGATATAAACGCGTGTTTTTTGGGGTATCCGCTGGAACGATCCTGATTATATTTTTTATATCACTTAAGGTCTAGGTTTAATGTTAATTAATAAAATTGATCCTAACTATAAAACAAACTAAAATTGTCGCTTCGTGAATTGGGACGTCTAACGCCTCGGGCCCGCACTCGCCCTTGCCTATTAAGTCTGTTCCAGCCATATTTGGCCTTCCATCACCTGTGGAAGGTAATCTGCCCGTTTGATCCACTGGGGGTCATTTTAATACATGTCTTGGCCTGTCTGGCGATAGAGAGTGCGAATCCGGTGCGCTATTATGTCCAATGCAGATAAAATAAAATAGACGCGTTAGGACGTTCAAACTAATACTAAGCTATTTAATACTAAAGTGGCTATTTACAAATATACATAACCTTACGCCAACTCTTCTCCATTAAGGCGGGCTGCCTAATGGGACTCCATCGTGACCCTGACTTACTCCTGGAACTCCTGAGATGTTGTCTCGGTGTCCGATGGATGTACATTCGTTTGCTCGGGTGTAAGGTACTCGGCTATTCCCTTGGCCTTCTCGGTTAAGACCTTGGAGGTTTGGGGAATTGCTGGGTTCTCGTTCGGGATGGCGTCCGTAGAATCGCGGCCAGTGGTCGGTCGCAGGGTCACTACTCGACCTTGCCTTAACTGGTTGTGTCACCACTCGACCTTGCCTTTACTGGTTGGGTCACTACTTGACCTTGCCTTAACTGGTTGGGTCACCACTCGACCTTGCCTTCACTGACTGGGTCACTACTCGACCTTGCCTTAACTGGTTGGGTCACCACTCGACCTTGCCTTCATTGGCTGGGTCACTACTTGACCTTGCCTTAACTGGTTGGGTTGTGACCGGACCTGTATGGGTAGGTATCCCTCCTTCGGACTTACCAATCACAGGGGCCACCGCTTTCACCGGAAAGGTCGCCAGTTCTTTTATCCTATACAAAGAACAAGGTATTGAGTGCCGCCGAGGACCCTTTGTCGCCGCCGTCCTTTGTGATGCCGCGCGCCGCCTTTGATGGTCGCCGCCGCCGCGTCGAACGTAGTCGAGTCGGGATGATGCAATCCGCGCTCGAGGCAGGTAATCCAAGTACGTACTCACTTTCTCACTTATTTCCAGGTCGTCGCGGGATCTTTCATCACCAACGCAGTTAGGAAAAATTCGAGAGGATATGACGTGGGATGCACAACGAAGATAAGTATGAAAAAACTGTTTATGTCCAACAAAATATTTATTGACGTTTTTACTGAGGACCAGTTCTCACACTCGTTAGTCCGAACGATGCACAATAATTCCTCACGTTCCTTTTTTACAATTTTAACGACAGGTGTCTTTGTCCGGAGACGCGCACAAGTTGGACAAATCACTCTATTATTACGCTACTAGCATTCACGTAATAATTCACGCGAGACTTAAGCTGAGTTACAACATACGGCTCGTAATCACTCGAATCCCCATCGCGATGTACTAAGTTTCTCGTCAAAGCACTCGTAACTATCGTAATGACTACGCGTCGAAGTTCGCGGAACATTAAACAACGGACGTAGATACTCTTTGTTAACACGCGGAGTGACCGTAGTTCAACGTTGAAAATATTCAGAGCGACTGTGTCGAGTCCGCTCGGCGTCGCGCCTTATATAGTCGTCGGGGAGTAGCGCGCCCCGCTCTCGACCCGCCGGCCAATGAGCGCGCGGCGCCCCACTGCTGAGGCTCCGGCGTATCGCGGCGCTCGGGAGTAGAGTATACTCAATTAGAGTTCCCGATTTGGATTTTCGCTATGCAAAGCCGACTCAACTAGAGTTCCTATTTTAGTATGATTTTCCAAAAACGCTTATAGATGACTTATACGTGCATGGACATACGAGGTGTGTTCAAAAAGTATCGCGAATTTTGTGTTTTTTCAAAAATTATTTATTTATTTATAAATATCTATTTTGTCCCCTTCAAAGTAATCCCCACCAGCTATTATACACTTGTGCCAACGTTTTTTTCCAATCCTCGAAGCACTTCAAAAAATCATTTTTTGTGATCTTGTTCAGCTCCTCCTTTGATGCCGTCTTTATCTCCTCAATCGTAGCGTAGCGTCGTCCTTTCATGGGCCTCTTCAGTTTCGGGAACAAGAAAAAGTCACAGGGGGCCAGATCTGGGGAATACGGTGGCTGCGGCATTATTAGTGTGTTGTTTTTGGCCAAAAATTCGCGCACAAGCAATGATGTGTGAGCAGGCGACCCGTGTCATGCCCAAATCATTGGTAAAAATCGAATGGCACGAGCCAATCGATATGTTTAGGTCCTCAGCAACTTCTCTAACGGTGATTCGACGATTGACCAATACTATTTTCTTCACTTCATCAATGTTTTCGTCTGTTGTTGACGTGCTCGGGCGTCCGGCACGCTCTTCGTCGTTCACATCTCGGCCCTGGGAAAACATTTTGTACCACCGATAAACGTTGCTTCGGTCCAAGGTAGCTTCACCATATGCCACAGTCAACATTCGGAATGCGTCCGCGCACTTAATTTTGTTTTTCACACAAAATTTGATACAGATCCATTTTTTGGAATAGGCAAAAATCGAAGACGAGCCAAAACACGTGCAAGCAAAGCAGCTGTCAAAAATTAACTGAACATTCAAAATGGCCGTACTTGTCGGCATAAATGAGAAACATGAGTACCAACATAACGCCACAAAAAAATCGAAAATCAAATATACGTAACCCGCGGAAATTCAAAATTCGCGATACTTTTTGAACTCACCTCGTACTGTTATCGGTATTTACACTTATTTACAACTTATCAACTAACATGTTTTTGTACTTTTATCAATTATATCTTTTTTTGTCATTTTTCTAGAATTATTATATCTTTTTAGGTAACATATAATATGTTTATTTTTATGAGTTTTAAAGTGAAATAAACTTGAAAATAGAATAAATTTTATATTATTTAAAATCATAAAATATCCGTTTTTTGGATGATTTTAACCACGGAACTTGTGAACATAAAATCAATTATATAACTTGTTCAGAAATCAGAATAATCATTTATACGAGGGTCACTATTTATATTTCGGGAATTGGCAACACTGATGTCATGTGAGTCCATCTGACGGTTCCATCGTAAAGTTTGACATTTTTGACGATATACGTACTTAGAACATTTTGTCATACGGACGCTATTTGTTTATTTTATATTTAGTTGAAAGTTTCGTCTCGGCAAAAAATGGAACTGAATCGTGAACATTTTCGTGCGATGATTTTTTACGACTTTCGACGTGGATTATCACAACAAGAGTGCGTCAATCAACTTAATTTGACTTTTGGCGATGAAGCTCCATCAAAAACCACTGTGTATCGCTGGTATAGTGAATTCAATCGTGGTCGTAGTTCGCTGTCCAACGAGTTTCGTGAAGGTCGTCCAAAATCGACTGTAGTGCCAGAAAACATCGATGCTGTGCACGAAATGATTAAGCAAGATCGTCATGTAACCTATTGTGAAATTGAGGCATCCCTAAGCATTAGTTCCACCATCATATATGCGATTTTACATGAACACTTAGCTGTGCGAAAGTTATGTTCGCGTTGGATCCCACATAATTTGACAATCGCTCAAAAAAAGGCTCGTGTCGATTGGTGCAAAGAAATGCTTAAGAAATACAATCGAGGTGCTTCAAAAGACGTTTATAAAATCGTGACAGGTGACGAATCATGGATATATTCGTATGAGCCCGAAAGTAAGCAGCAGTCGACTGTATGGGTGTTCCAAGATGAACCAAATCCAACAAAAGTTGTTCGCGCACAAAGCACTTCAAAGAAAATGGTGGCCTGTTTCTTCGGAGAAACTGGTCATATTGCAACAGTGCCTCTAGAGGATCGTAGAACAGTAAATTCTGAGTGGTACACAACCATCTGTTTGCCAGAAATCTTCGGTGAAATAAGGAAAACAAACAAGAGACGTCGGATTGTTCTTCATCATGACAATGCGAGCTTTCACACATCGGCTCAAACAAGAGACTATTTGAGCACTCAAAACATCGAATTGATGGATCATCCGCCGTACAGCCCTGATTTGGCACCCAATGATTTCTTTTTGTTCCCATCCGTGAAGAATAAACTGCGTGGTCAACGATTTTCATCGCCCGAAGAAGCTATTGAAGCGTTCAAAAATCATGTTTTGGAGATATCTCATTCGGAATGGAATAAATGCTTTGAAAATTGGTTTAAGCGCATGCAAAAGTGTATCGATCATCGTGGCGAGTACTTTGAAAAACAATAAAAATATATTCGCAGCTTAACTATTTGTTTTTGTTCCTATTCCCGAAATATAAATAGTGACCCTCGACCTATAGTTGTTTGCCCTCAACTTGGGTGCATGATTAGAATAAGTTCCAAATGATCGGTTCGCTCGTCCGGGATGTTTCTGCCACCATTCCATGAGATTTTTCGTGAACCTTTAAATCTTCAATCAAAGGTTTTGGTTTGTTATTTACCATCAATTTATGGCTCGAAAATCTTTCCGTGGAGTCAGGAACATTCCGTCGTTTGATTTTAATCGAATAAGGTATCGATACCGTTGGATTGTTCATTCGGTATTTCGCGTCCATCCCATCCATGGGATATCTTTGTCTGGCTTATTCTATGGATTATTCATCCATGCAAATCTTTTAAACTAAAATCACAGTCGATGTTACGCATCGCGTGGACCGACTATCATCAAATAAGTTAAACTGAAATATCATTGTCTTAATTCGACAGAGTAACGTAAACTAAAACTTTTACATAGATTATTTTATTTATCATGACTTTTTATCCATGGATTGGATCAATACAATAAAATAAATATCAAACTTGCCTGATAGGTTAATCGGAGTTTTGCATGGATGGATATTTTCGATCGATATTATCCTTGTCCGAAGCCGTGGATGGACTTACCTTAGTTCGATTCATTTATGACTAATTAGTCGATGGGTGAAGTACCCTAAAACTTAACACTAACTTAACCTATGGATAGATATCTTTATTTACATGGGGTGACGAGAAAGAACTTATTCCGTATTGGGAATGTCTTGGACGTGATGTCGTGGATCCATCAAATCGCCTTGGCTGGTGGTCTGCGACGTCTGAGTCAGCAATCGCTACGTCTGCAATGGCTGCGTCTGGGATAGCTGCGTCTGCGATGTCTGCGTCTTCGAACCGCGACCATCCGTCGGTCGCATACCCCCTTCTCTCTTTTCGGGAGTTAGTGCAACGGCTTCCGGAACTAGGTCCTTAAGGTTGGGAGACGCTGGCTTCGCAGCTTCGTCCTCTGATTCGTCGTTGATTTTGACGAATTTGCCTTTTGAGTTCCTTCTTCGTCTAATTATATTTTTGGGCTGTGCAGTGTTGTCGTCCGAACTGTGCAATGAATTTTCCGCGTACGAAACAGGTTTTGTGCTTTGCATCGGTTTTCTTGATTCAGATTTTCGCCTGTTTGCGTCTTTGATCGATATTTTAAGTTCCTTCGGACACTTGGTTACGCTCTTTATCTTAATTTCTGGGGATAGTTTGCGCTTGGATCCTCGATGTTTCGGAGGATCTTGGTCATTGGGTGGAATGTTCTCGTCGGATTCATGATCCGAATCGACAATGACTTCGTATCTCTGTTTCACGTGAGTATCTCTTCTTTTTGTATTCGCGTAAGAAGTTGATGGACCCGGTTGAGGTGATGGTTGTTTATTTTCCTCTCGGTCTATGGATCGCGATGTTTCGGTTTGCGGTGTAGGCAGGTTCTCCACGTTTGTTCTCGCGAGTGATAACTCACGCTGCGATGATCTTGGTGGTTCACGGATCTTTTGTTCCATAGGATTGTTTGCACTGGCATTTTGGGTGGTTGTATGGTCCGTTTGTTCCTCTCGCGGTTGCTGAAGCGATTGGTTGTTCTTTCGCTGATGTTCTTCTATATCCTTCGTAACTTTTTTGTTGTCGTAGATTACGAACGGTTTGTTTTTATTAGGCTCTTCTAGGGCGTATGTTGCCATTCTGCCGGCCCATTCTGCAACAACTCTTTTCTGGAACTTTTTACCGATTATTTCTTGGCTAATCGTGATCGGTTTTTTCGCCATGTGTTCGATCCCTTTGTCACATTTGACATTCGTCGACGTTGTAATTATCGCTGTAGTGTTGTCCGCGTAGTCTTATAGGGAAAACTTTTCTACATAAGTATAACCGTGATCCGATTCTTCGTCAATCCGCTGCTCCCACTGTCGGATGTAATCATCTTTCTCGCTATCACTTTCCGACAAAGGTTTTTCCTTGGTCCTTTGGATCAATTTCTCGAGACGTCGTATTTGTCTCTTTTTCCGCGCGATTTTCCTTTGCTGCAAGGCTTGGTGAAGTTGCTCGCTTAATTCGCGTTCGCGTAATTCTAATTCGCGTAATTGTTTTTCCATCGCGTAGTCGGATAACGTCACGTGTTGTTCGTACGGTGCGCACTGGGTCACTGACTCGTTTGTGCGTGTCGCGTTTACGTCGCGTGTCGCGTAGTTGCTCGGTGGGGAGACGCTCGGTGGGGGGTCGCTCGGTGGGGGGTCCCGCGTTGCGTTCTCTCTTCGTGCGCTCTCCGTCTCTTCGAGTGACTTTGATACGTTATTGATTTTTGTGATTTCGCTCGTCCGGTAATTTATTTTGACGGGTTGTTGATCGAGTATTGTCAAAAATTCTGTCGAACGTTTGAGTGCAAATAGTTTATTAATTTTTTGTTTTTCTTTTTCAGATTCGGGCTGGTTTGTGGATGAATTTAATTTTTCTGATGGTGAGTAAATTAAATTTTTATTATCCAATTTTTCTTTTGTAACCCCTTCTGATTTTCTTTTCTTTTCGGGTTGATAGTCTCCTTTGGATGGCCTTGGATCTTCGGGTGGTGAGTATCCTTTATTAGCTTGATTACTAATTTTCTTTCTTTTTTTAGGTTCCCTGGGCTGTTTCGGATTTTCTTGAGGTAAGATGTTTCCAGACATAATCGGATGTTGGCTGATTACTTTTTCTTTTTCAGGTCTCCTGGCTGTCATGGACTTTACTTGTGGTGAGTATCTTTCCTCTTCTTCTATCCTTATGGATTTTTTCAATTGGTTTATTTTTTCAGGTTCCTGAATTTTGGCTCTTCCTCTAGTTGTATCAACGTTTTGGTAAGTATTATCAATTCCAGATTCGTTTTGCGGTTGAGTTTTAACGAATTGGATTACAGTAGGTGATTTCAATGGTATATCAGTTCTGTATGATTATTGCTGGTATGGAATTGATTGTTCGATTTTGGTATTTTTATTGTAATTTATCCATGGAAATTGTTGATTTATTGGATTTAGTGGATGTAATTTTTCGATTTCGTGAAAAACTGCATTTTTTACTTTTGTCATTTCGTTAGCATTTCACTTTTCTTTAGGCGATTTAGGTTGTTTATCGCCCCCTTCTACTTTTGATTTTTCAAGTAGCTTGGTGATTGGAACTAACGAAATCATTTCGTTTTATGGGCTTCTTCTTCTGAATCGTATCTAAAATAAATAAAACTTTTTTCAGGATTTCCTTGCTGCAAAATTCTATTTTGTGGATAATTTGGTGTTGTTTTATCCATACTGCTGATTTTATCAGGTAAGTTTTTGTTTTATTGTCCGGTTTTTTGGTGGACTTTATTTTTTCCTATAAATTTCCATTTATTTTATCACTTGTTTATCCATTAACCATTTTTATTATTGTGGCTATTGAGAACGCCCCCTTCTAATTTGGATTTTAAATTAGAGGATGTGTTATTTTAGGAATTTTTGCTGATGGACTGCAAGTAACGCCCCCTTCTAATCTTGATTTAGAATGGATAACTCTTCTGTTTGTTTCGTACTTTTGGATATTGGTAAGTATGCGTGTTTCCTTTCGAATAATTAGAAGATGTTTCTTTGGCTTTTGATGGAATGCCCCCTTCTAAATGAGATTTCTTTAGAAGACGTTTCTATTCTTAATTTTTGTTATTTTTGCAGATGGATTGCAATTTGTGGATTTCCTCTGGATAAGGCTTTTCTATTTATTTGATGCGGGTAAGTATAATAACGCAAACTGCAAAACATCAAGTGGAACAGAGAATATATATTTGTTTATAATGTAAGATAATAAAACATGAATTTTGAAAAAGTGTTTTTATTATTTAGGATATTTAATATATTACTGAAAAATTTAATCGAATTATATTTTAATTATAGATTTGAATAGTAGTAATTGAGAAGGTGGAAGTTTTAGAATAGAATTTATTTTTTCTTTTTGTTTTTTGATTTTCTATTCTTATTTTTGTTTCTTCTTTTTTTAGGTTTGAATTTCGATGCTGGTTTTTGAATATTGTTATTTATCCTCTTCTGCTTTTGTGTTTTATGGTTTCTTTTTTCTCGAAAACACCTTATTATTTCTTCCGGGTTGATAATTGTATCATCCGATGATGTTGATGCTGATGTGTCTAAGCTGTCACTAGAGGATGTTTGAGAGCTGATAACTAATTTTTCGAGCTTGTCTATTAACCTAAATATTTCTTGATGGTTGTCTCTCAAATTAAATAGGTTTTCAGCATTTGGAATTTTATTTTTCCTGCTGTGCTGTTTTTCGTGTGACGTCTCTTTTGGAGGCTTATCGATTGATTGTGATGATGTTGTGTCACTTTCACTCGAAGAATTTTCGGAAAAGTCTATTTTTTGTGATTCAAATTTTCGTGCCTGTTTTTGTAGTTCTTCTTTTTTTCTATTAAATTTTTTGTTATGTTTTTTAATTTGAGTTTTATTTGCTTTTTTTGTTACAGGATTCGAAAATTTATTTTTATTTTCTGGTGATTTCTTCTGGATATTTTTACTACCTTTTTCAATTTTTGATTTGTTTGCGGGTTTTCTTCGCTTTATTATTGAGATGCTGTTAATTCTCTTGATGTTTTCTTGAAGAGGTAGTTTTTTCGTTGTGTTCGTGTGTTGTTTCCTGGTATTGCGGTATTTTTTCGGAGGATTTTTGCACTTATTTTCTTTGTTTGCTCTTCCAACAGGTAGATATTTTTTCAATTCATTTCTCGTTGATGTTTCGACGAGGTCTTTTCTCATTTTCTCTAATTTTTTAATGTGATCTAATTTTTTATTAATCTTTGTTGTTAATTTATTTTGCAACTGGAATAAATGACTTATTTGTTGTTCGGTTTCTTGTTGCAACTTATCTGATAGAGTTTGAGCTGTTTTAAATAATCTATCTATTTTATTAGCAATAAATTTTTCTTGATGCGGTTCGATCAGCTGTTCGTTGGTTTCTAGAATTCTTCTTAGCTGCTCCTCGTATGGGTATTCTTGTAATGGCTGAGATTGATTTAAAAATTTGTTGATCCTCGTTTGATTTGATATTATTGTTCAAATCTGTTCGTGATTCGTTATGTTTGTTCGAATCGCTTTCTTCAGAATCGGATCGGATATCTGAAGATGAACTATTTGTCGAAGAATCTGTTCTCCGCCTAATCGTAGATACCTCTTTCTGCTCCTTTACTTCTGGAACATTCGGGATTTTTGAAGCTTTCGCGCCCCTACGTGGACCAAGAGTCATTCTGGAATTGCATCCAGAGTCTGATTGTACTTTCGGTTTTGGCTTCATCTTCGTTTCCGAATTTTGTCCGTACCATTCGATCGCTTTTATTTCTGGATTTTTCCAGTGCGATTCTTGGTTTTGACTCGGAATATATTGCTTCTTTTTGTACACGCTCTTCGTCGAAGTCTTCTCCGTAGATTTCTCCTTGACGGATTTGGCGTCAGCGGCTGCTCTTCGCTCGTCCTGGATCTCCTCCAGTATATCTATCAGGTCTGCGATGCTCTTGGTTGTCGACCATTTGATTTCGCGCGTAACACTTCCATCGAAGTGTCTCTTTACGCAGCGGATGATCTCCAAATCGCTCATGGGCGGATCAAGGTATTTCGCTTGTCGCGCCAAGTCCAAAGCGTAGTCCGACATCCTCGATGTCTTCGTTGCTCGGTATTGACCCATGTAGATTTTTTCGCGGAATTTCGCCTGCTGTACTTCGCCCCAGTAATGCTTTGTGAAAGCATCCCGGGCTTCATTGACGCTCGCGAAATCTTGCAATTCGAACCATATGCTCGCTTGGTCCTTCATGCATCTTCCGAAGAAGTATAGCAAATCGCTATCGTCGACATCTTCGTGTGTCGCGATGCTGTTGAATTTCTTGAGAAAGCGAATGGGATTCGTCTCCTCGATCCTTCCGTTGAACCTTAGTTCGTCGAAAGGGTTTTTGATCCATCCTCCTCTGGGAAGTCGTATGCCGTCTTGTGGTGCTACGTACTGCCTCGGTAAGGACGCGTTGTTGTCCGTTCCGTCCGATGATATCGAGCTTCGCGAGTCGCGCCTCTGTCTCAAGGTGTTTGCGTTTTTAATCGCACTGAGTATCGCATCGAACTTTAATTCCAGTTCGAGAATCTTTGGATCGATTTCCTGTTTGGGTGTCGTCTGTGTTGACACACCTTGTTCAGGTTCTTCGGTCTTACGCGTTGGATTACGGATTTTTCCTGAGCGTAGGCTCATCGGTGGTGAGTGAATAACTCCCTTGAACTCCTTGTCTTGGGGTCCGTTAGCTCCGTCCATTTTTGCCGAATTTACAGGTTTTTTAATTTACCCGAATTGTAGCTAATTTACGCGTAATGCTATAGCTAATTTATTTAATCAACTCGTTTTTAATCGACCGGTTTGATCGTTGAGCTGAAAATCTATAAAAATTTCGCAAACCAAATTTTTCGACTTAATATTCGCTTTCGGGTTTTCAATCCTAATCGCTGAATACGCGCTGCCCTTTGTTGAAGGATTTTGTGCGCTAATCGTTGTCTGGATTTACAGCTAAAATACGCGAAAATTCTTTGTCGGAATATCGCGTTTTATTATTTTTGTAAAAAATTTCGCAAACCAAATTTATTTGACTTTATATCCGCTTTCGGGTTCTCAATCCTAATCGCTAAGATACGCGCCGCCCTTTGTTGAAGGATTGTTTGCGCTTTATGAAATTCTTTCGAATATTCACAGTCCTTTGGATTTACAGCTGAAATTCGCGAAAATTTTTGCAAATATCGCGTTTTACATTCATGCACGAATTTATTTAACGTGGCTAACTATTAATATACTATTCGTTTCTAAGTTAATTTCCTCACGAATTTATTTTATGCACAATTTTATTTCACGTGACTAACTGTTGTATTCGCTTCTAAGTTAATTGCATCACGAATTTATTTTATGCACGAATTTATTTTACGTGACTAACTGTTGTATTCGCTTCTAAGTTAATTGCATCGCGAATTTATTTTATGCACGAATTTATTTCACGTGACTAACTATATATTATCCGCTTCTAAGTTAATTGCTTCACGAATAAATATTTTATTTGCACAAAGTTAACTGTGTCTCACTATTCGCGTAATATTGTACGACTTTCTCGAAATATTCGCGAAATTTTATTTATTTGATAACCGTGTATATGCAAGCCTCGTTATCCGCTGCTCGCCGAATTTATTCTTCAACGAGTGTCACGGTCGCCAGGTTTGACGTATCGGGACTTATGCCGATCGCCTTTATGGCTCGCAATTGATACTACTCACGGCGGCTTATTTCACTGTGACCGAACCTGTATGGGTAGGTATCTTTCCTTCGGACTTACCAATCACAGGGGCCACCGCTTTCACCGGAAAGGTCGCCAGTTCTTTTATCCTATACAAAGAACAAGGTATTGAGTGCCGCCGAGGACCCTTTGTCGCCGCCGTCCTTTGTGATGCCGCGCGCCGCCTTTGATGGTCGCCGCCGCCGCGTCGAACGTAGTCGAGTCGGGATGATGCAATCCGCGCTCGAGGCAGGTAATCCAAGTACGTACTCACTTTCTCACTTATTTCCAGGTCGTCGCGGGATCTTTCATCACCAACGCAGTTAGGAAAAATTCGAGAGGATATGACGTGGGATGCACAACGAAGGTAAGTATGAAGAAACTGTTTATGTCCAACACAATATTTATTAACGTTTTTACTGAGGACCAGTTCTTACACTTGTTAGTCCGAACGATGCACAATAACTCCTCACGTTCCTTTTTACAATTTTTACGACAGGTGTCTTTGTCCGGAGACGCGCACAAGTCGGACAAATCACTCTATTACTACGCTACTAGCATTCACGTAATAATTCGCGCGAGACTTATTATATACGGCTCGTAATCACTCGAATCCCCGTCGCGATGTACTAAGTTTCTCGCCAAAGCACTCGTAACTATCGTAATGAATACGCGTCGAAGTTCGCGGAACATTAAACAACGGACGTAGATACTCTTAGTTAACACGCGGAGTGACCGTAGTTCAGCGTTGAAAATATTCAGAGCGACTGTGTCGAGTCCGCTCGGCGTCGCGCCTTATATAGTCGTCGGGGAGTAGCGCGCCCCGCTCTCGGCCCGCCGGCCAATGAGCGCGCGGCGCCCCACCGCTGAGGCTCCGGCGTATCGCGGCGCTCGGGAGTAGAGTATACTCGACTAGAGTTCCCGATTTGGATTTTCGCTATGCAAAGCCGACTCAACTAGAGTTCCTATTTTAATATATTTTTTCAAAAACGCTTATATTTAACTTATACGTACACGGACATACTATTATCGGTACTTACACTTATTTACAACTTATCATCTAACATATTTTTGTATTTTTATCAATTATATATTTTTTTTGTAATTTTACCGTATATATTTATTTTTTGATTTTTATATTAGTTTTAAGATAAATACAATGTAATTGAAATAGAATGACATATGACATAACATTGTCAAGTAAAATCATAACACATCCTTTGAAATGAAAATAATCTATCTTTGATAATTTTCCACTATAATCATAATGTGTGTAAAAGTAAAATGTAAATTTTTGAAAACATAAAATTATCATCTCACAACTAAGTTTGCTGGAACTTGTGTTTAAAAACTTGATATGCTCGTTTGGGATGATTCTGACACCCTTTTGTGCAACTTTCTCATTGACTTTAGAATCCTCATTGGGTGCTCTAGATTTACTGGACCCCATGAACTAATGGTCCAGTGATCGACTCATGGTGTCAGAACCATTCCATCGGGCTATCCTATTATTATAACTTATTAGAGTCGCGTAATCCTTCTCGCGATATTTTAGGTATGTCGCGTCCATGGGATTGCTCCCCGACTCGTTCTGAGGAAAGTTTATCCATGCATTTAGTTATAAATTAAAATGAACGTTAGTCTCATACTTCGTATGGATAAAATAATTTAAAATGAATTCTAACTGAATGGAATCACTAAACTTACGTTTCCCATAAATAGTTCTACTTGAAACTATTTTTCATCCATGCGTTAACTTAGAAAACTAAAGTAAACCATAAAATATTTAAAATAAACTTTCATTAGATAAAATCATTAAACTTAGATTTTCCATGGATAGTTTTGCTTGACACTATTTTTCATCCATGCATTAACTTAAAAGAATAAGGTAAATCATAAATCTTACCTGACCGGTTATTATTAAATTTACATGGATAAATCTCCTCGTATCTGCTATCCGGAATGCTGGATACCTTAAGCTTCCATATAGGTCCTTAAAACTATCTTAGCCTATGGGTTAAATATTTTATTATATTTACATATGTTGCGCAAAGGGTTTATGCAGTATGGGGAAGTTCCTGCAGAGCGTGTTGCTGGTCCGTTATCTCGTGCGGGATGGTTAGCTGCAGCACCTGTGATGGCTGGATCTCCGAGTGGCGGCCAGTCGTCGGTCGCAGGGTCACTACTTGACCTTGCCTTAACTGGTTGGGTCACCACTCGACCTTGCCTTCACTGACTGGGTCACTACTCGACCTTGCCTTAACTGGTTGGGTCACCACTCGACCTTGCCTTCACTGGCTGGGTCACTACTCGACCTTGCCTTAACTGGTTGGGTCATCACTCGACCTTGCCTTCACTGGCTGGGTCACTACTCGACCTTGCCTTTACTGGTTGGGTCACTACTTGACCTTGCCTTAACTGGTTGGGTCACCACTCGACCTTGCCTTCACTGACTGGGTCACTACTCGACCTTGCCTTCACTGGCTGGGTCACTACTCGACCTTTTTTTTTTTTTTTGCGATCGGCGCAAGGCGGAGGAATGCATTTACGCATACCACGGTGGGTCGGCCCACCGGGTTATGTGGGACTCACCTATGCCCGGGGTACTAATTACCCCGGTACTGAGGCACCTCGCCCCGGCTAGTTTCCCCACGTAATCGAGCCATTGAAATGACCCGACTGCCGTAGAGATCCCAGCCCAGGCATCAGCCTCAGCTAGTTCTACCCACTAAACCTCCGCCCGGGTCTGATCACAAACCCCTTCTCCGTGATGCTGTCGCTGGAGGAACTGTTTGCCACATATCAACTCCAACGGCAACTGGATGCGTCGTTCCAAACGCTCTCTTCCATATATATATATCCTAAAAAAATCATAAAAATGAAAAGGTCAGGCCATGTTCAAAAGAAGGTACTCAAAAATTTAAACGATCTAATAATAAATTATCACGAAAAGTAACTGATATGTTATTCAAGGTGCCAGTTCAAAGTGAACATACGTAAAGTGTATATTATCTAAATTTAGTAATAATATATTACCATGAAAAGTAACTGTGATATTTTATTCAAGGTGCAAGTTCACATTGAATATACATACATATAAGTAAAACTGATTACAATTTGATTCTAAAAAATAAGTGCGATATGTTATTCTTAGTGCACAAAATATAATAGTCGTTTATAGAGATTTGATTTGAAATTTATACTAGCCCGTACAATGAAAAATAATTGCTCGTAATTCCAGAGTACCAATTTGTTAATGACTCAGAAAAATAACATGGCGGCCTGCTCTCAAAAAACTATGATGTTTCTCGATGTCCATTTAGAAATAATGTCGAAGCTCTTACAGAATAATTACTACAACATTTGAAATACGAAAAGTATTACATTAGAAGAAGATTAGATTAGAATAAGGATTCAACGTATTTTTAAAAGCTCTACACACACAACGAAGTGAATATACAAAACTATATACAAATACCTTTTTCTTCTGTGTTTCTGAAGAAAATTGTAAGTCAAATAAAACCTTGCACTTTGAGAACCATGTCACTTACTTTTCAGAGTCAAATTGATAAATTTTTTTTGTATTATATATTTTAATGATATTTATTTCTCACTTGTATCTTGAATAATTAATATGTAATTTTTTATTGTATATTACGACAAATAATCAGTAAACTTTTTAAGCGTATAGCTTTATTGCAGTTGACCTGAGAACTGTACATTTATAAATTTTACTTAATATACACTCGTTTCGAGCAACAAGGCAAAGATTTCTGATCAATAACTTACTCCCTGAAAATACGGTATAACACAAATCGGAAGTTGATACAAAAATTTGTAATTTTACTAAAGAAAGATTGGAGGTTTTTAATTTATACAATTTTCACAACTCTTATTTCAATTATTTATTCTACCCATCGAAAGTTTTTTGAGAGCAGGCCGCCATGTTATTTTTCTGAGTCATTAACAAATTGGTACTCTGGAATTACGAGCAATTATTTTTCATTGTACGGGCTAGTATAAATTTCAAATCAAATCTCTATAAACGACTATTATATTTTGTGCACTAAGAATAACATATCGCACTTATTTTTTAGAATCAAATTGTAATCAGTTTTACTTATATGTATGTATATTCAATGTGAACTTGCACCTTGAATAAAATATCACAGTTACTTTTCATGGTAATATATTATTACTAAATTTAGATAATATACACTTTACGTATGTTCACTTTGAACTGGCACCTTGAATAACATATCAGTTACTTTTCGTGATAATTTATTATTAGATCGTTTAAATTTTTGAGTACCTTCTTTTGAACATGGCCTGACCTTTTCATTTTTATGATTTTTTTAGGATATCACTTACTTTTTAAAGTACAGATATATAGAGCAGCTTTCTAGTAATTCAAGTATTACAAATATATGTATTTTCGATTCTTATCACATAACTTTGTATAAGTAACAATTTATGCAATACAGTTCAAAATAATTGAAATATATGGTATATATGTACATATATAAAATATATAATTATATTATAGTATACATATATATTTTATTTAATCATATATGTAAATGTTTGTATAATTGTAATAACTTTTAACGATACATTGCACATTTATTTCAATTGCAACAGAATGAATTTATATTCTTGTATGAATATTGAAAATAAAGAATGGGCCCCTCCATCGCCCATTCTCGTGAGAACGCAACCATATATTTTTCTTCGTCTCTCCGATTTTAACACGACATACATATTTCTGTCTGATAATTTTTTTCTGGATGATACTTTTTGAAATGTCATGAAGCCTAGGTCAAATTAGAAACTTATTGCACTCGTTTTAATGCAGCGCTTACAGCAGCTTTTATAAAGCGCCAGAGCAGTCGATATTTTATTTTGGCGCTTACGGCAACTTTTATACAGCGCTAGAACAGTTGATGTTTTAATGTAGCGTTTACGGCAGCCTTTATACAGCGCCATTATTTAATCTGTTCTAAGAACAATATGTATGCCCCTTGTGCTCCTTTGGGCCATTTTTTCTTGAACACTTTTATATCATTAGAGTAATACCATTCCGATTTTGTGTCAGCTCTCAACATACACGTGTAGTGACCACGATTCATTTCTTCACCTTCGTGAAATATAGCGCTTATTAGCTTGTACTTTTTTTCATTAATCGTGATATTACTCGTCGGCACGGCGGTAATCCGATTGTTGATAATTTTTTTAGAAGCACCGTTTACAAAAGTATATAAATTGAGCTGTATTACTACGACGGATAAAGTTGATTCGATTACGGTTTTCTTTTTCAACACGGTGCCCTTACATTTGTTACAATTGCCATTTATCGTTTCCCATTTAGAAAATTCTACATTAATCAAACTTTGTAGAGTGACACCTTTTTTCCTTTTTAATGTCGAATGTATAGGTAATATTAACAAACTACTGCTTTCCAGCTTAGTTACATTGTAATTACATTTGATATTCGAGCAACATGTTACGTGCTTTAATTCGAGTTTTAATACATCATTGATGTCGGAATACGTCGATATTAGAGCCGTAAAAAATTCCGAAACATCTTGTTGTGTTCGTTCTTCGAAGCGTTTTCCGACAGATCTTCTAACCGCTTGAATGTTGCAATATTTACGTTCACCATACGCGCAGATAGCATCAATCAATGCATTCGATGCTTTATTTTTCAGTATTTGTTGCCTAATACGTACGCAATGAAACGCACATTGTAATATTACATTAGCGTAACACGAAACAGCATCGTTATTGCAAAGGCCATATATTTTCCACGTAACTATACTTTCTGGTTCCTCACAATCATAATTCTGCATATCATCAATGATATTAGAGATTTCCCATCGACGATCGTACATTTTCACAACCTTTTTCTCGGACAGATTGATTTGTGGCAGTTCAGATTTGAATATAGATCTCAGTCGATTATATTCTACAATGGCTCTCGAGTTTGCTTTAACTGATGCTGGATTGAAATTTATCAAATGTAGGCCTTCCAATTTACTTACTCGTAACAAACCTACATAGGCTTGACCATCACTGAATACAGTCGTTCCTAAATCCATCATTGCATTGGAACATGTAATTCCTTCGATTATAAATAATTCGACATTCTTTAATTTGTCTCTCAAAGTTTTCAAGACCATGTCTGACAATTGCGTTTATTTTGGTGTAGATTCATGACTAACCGGTAGTTGAAACATTCTATGGATTGTCAAGCCATCGATATTGAATGCTGCGATACCCGTGGGAGCAGATATGGCAGTCGTTTTTTCCAAATTTATTCTGATCCAATGTTTAATCGTTTCAATTAGAAAACTTTTCCCTGTACCACCCTCGCCACTTACGTACAGTCGCAGAATCTGATTCTTATCTTGTAAAACTTGGCATACTCCATCAAAGACTCTTTTCTGGTCTTCGTTCAATTGCGACATCATTTGCGATAAATCAATCGGGTCGTCAATCTTACCAAAATCTTCCAGATCTTTCATCGCGTTGTCAGCTTCTATCGGATTACAATCCAGTTCATCGTCATCGGATTTGTCTCTGTCTGCTGTTTTCAGATCATTTTCGCGCTTCTCGATTAATTCAGCAACGTTCTCAAAAGCTTTCTGTATTTCTTCGAGCCTTTCGTGATATTTCATTGCCTTCGTTAAAACAGACTCTGAATTCTTAAAGGCATCCGTGTAAGTCTCGAATGTACCTTTGAGTTCACTCAAATCTCTCCATGGTTTGAACAGAAGAAGCAGCGAGTAAAAGTATTTTTCGGGCTCAGTTTTTATATTAAATCGATAATGGTTAATTAAATAACCCTTTTTTCGTTTTTTTAAAAATAAACCCGATGCCAGTTTGTAACACTTGACTTCGTCATTATTTTACATCTGTTTTGTAATTTCCCAGAATCTGGCAAAATCGTACAAATTCAATGATTCTAATTCCTGAGGTCTATTTGGATAGTAATCATCGATGAGTGACGAACAGTAAATATTCGTAGAATTTTCATCGAGAGCTTAAATTTCATTAAATGTTTTAACTTTTCTATTTCTCACCTCATTAACATCAATCCATTTGACCATGGTATCATTATCCGTACCGTACAAGGGATTCCCTAATAGTGTATCCGCAGCTTCTAAAGCACCGCATTCTCTGTTATTTAATAAACGCATTGCAAAATTCCACAGTTTCGATGCCAAGGACTTATTCGAATCTATCACTTCAAAGTCTGTATTGCATGGGATGTATTGTCGGGATGTGGGAGGGAAAGGAGTGGGTGGAAGTTGAGGGAGGTGTGAGTGAAAGGTGAGAAGAGATTTATACGCGGACAGAGAAGAAGAAGAAGAAGAAGAAGAAGAAGAAGAAGAAGAAGAAGAAGAAGAAGACGACGTTACTTCATTTTTCATGAAAAACGTCACTTTTTGACCGCTTGTATCTCCAGAACGGCTTGACCGATTTTATTTTTTCTTGGCTCAAATTACTCGTGGCGATGCCGCCTTTCAGGTTATATTACGTGCAATTCAAAATTTTTTATATTTTAGTAGTTCTACGCCCCCAAAAAATGGACTTTGATGGTGCAGGATAAGGAGACTTGTAGTGTCTTTTAAGGTCTTTTAGGGTTTGAACATGGCCGGAGACACTACCGCGTCTCCTGATATATTGTATATATGTACAACACATTTTAATATAACATATTATACATTTATTATTTTAGAACAAATGAGAAAAAATTCGAGAAATATATATTAACATTAAATATAATTAAATTAAATATAATAAAATGTATAATGAATTGAAAATGTTCTCAATAAAAATATGGTTTAAAAAACGTAAATTATTTATTATTTATATTGTAACTATTACGTACAATAACTTTGCTAGAACCAAGGAAAAGATATATATTATTTAAATTCAGTCATTTTAATATCATCAATCAAACATCTTCGATTAAAATTTAAATTGTATTAATCGTTACACATTGTTAATTAATGGAAATAGAGAAATTATATCGATTTTTTTAAGTCAATTATTAATGGAAGAGATTCGCATTAAATTTGATATTAT